>NC_044497.1:22830000-23130000 GCF_902362185.1 Chanos chanos | reverse complement strand
ATTTGAACCCACAACCCTCTGGTTACTAGGTCAGTTCCCTTGCCATAGCATTACTAATGAAAGATACAGTCTGTGCAAAGTGAGACAGGATTTTATTGCTGAAAAACTTCATTATTAAAAAAAAACATGTTTTCCTCTGACTTACATGCAAGCCTTACAAGAACATTAAATGCTCCAGGGGTGAGGAAAACAACAAATTTAACAGCAACAAACTCAAGGATCTGATGATCTCTCTGTCAGTCTGATGCTTTTTCAGCAGACTCAAAGAACAAGAATATGAGAAAAACCAGGATTGAACCAGCTGAATTCCCACAGATAAGTCAACCACAGAAAGACAAACTCCTACTGCATTTGTCTTAAACTATATTGCTACATTTTCCTCTGCCTCTGAAGCCAATTTGCTTACTTGAACCAACTGGTCAAGTCAATCTGGTGTCCATATTTCTTCCTAGGAAATAGAAATCAGGTTGTTTGAATACGAGCCAAAGTAAAAAGCAGAGACTTGGTGCGAGGCTGGCGAAAAAGCTGCACTTGTGACAATTATAAAGTGTCCATTCATTGTATTATTTAAAGCTGTGCTGGATGGCAGAGACCAGGGTGATCAGTCTTAAAGCCAGCTGGCGGAGCAAGAGCACACAGCAAGCCTAACAAAGACAGACTGGGGCCCTGAGGGCATGGCGTTAAGCTGGAGATCCTCAGATCTGGCCCAGCTCAGAGAACGTGACTGAGAAGCACTCTTGGTATGGTGAGAAAATCAGGCAGTGCAGAGAGCAGGGGAGCAGAGCAGAGGCCACTGCTCAAGTACTGGATATTTTTCATTGTCACTGACCTTGTAGTAAGGCCTGTCTGTCTTTAAGGACTTCGGATAGTGTATCAACCGTGAAGTACCTCTCAAAAATGCTACAGTTTTCATGCAGGTGTGAGAAATGTGAAGCCAGTTTTTTTTTTTTTTTTTTCTTATTTAATGATGTTGTAAGGGGGCAGGATTCAACAGCTGGTTCTGGATTAGTGAAACCCACAGTGGAGAGCCCTGTTAGAAAGTCCAGCCTGTGTCTGGGACACAGGCAGCAACATCTGACAGAACTAATCTCACAGATTCTCTCACAACACATCTCACATCACAGATCAACAGAGCTGAACAACACGACCACCACAGCTAAACTCACTACAACACAGCTAAACTCACACTGATACAGCTAAAAAACACGATCACCACAGCTACACTCACTGCAACACAGCTAAACTCACACTGATACAGCTAAAAAACACGATCACCACAGCTACACTCACTGCAACACAGCTAAACTCACACTGATACAGCTAAACAACACGATCACCACAGCTAAACTCACTACAACACAGCTAAACTCACACTGATACAGCTAAACAACACGACCACCACAGCTACACTCACTGCAACACAGCTAAACTCACACTGATACAGCTAAAAAACACGATCATCACAGCTACACTCACTGCAACACAGCTAAACTCACACTGATACAGCTAAACAACACGATCACCACAGCTACACTCACTGCAACACAGCTAAACTCACACTGATACAGCTAAACAACACGATCATCACAGCTAAACTCACTACAACACAGCTAAACTCACACTGATACAGCTAAAAAACACAATCACCACAGCTACACTCACTGCAACACAGCTAAACTCACACTGATACAGCTAAACAACACGATCACCACAGCTAAACTCACTACAACACAGCTAAACTCACACTGATACAGCTAAAAAACACGATCACCACAGCTAAACTCACTACAACACAGCTAAACTCACACCGATACAGCTAAAAAACACGATCACCACAGCTACACTCACTGCAACACAGCTAAACTCACACCGATACAGCTAAACAACACGATCATCACAGCTACACTCACTGCAACACAGCTAAACTCACACTGATACAGCTAAAAAACACGATCACCACAGCTACACTCACTGCAACACAGCTAAACTCACACTGATACAGCTAAACAACACGATCACCACAACTAAACTCACTACAACACAGCTAAACTCACACTGATACAGCTAAAAAACACGATCATCACAGCTACACTCACTACAACACAGCTAAACTCACACTGATACAGCTAAACAACACGATCACCACAGCTAAACTCACTACAACACAGCTAAACTCACACTGATACAGCTAAAAAACACGATCATCACAGCTACACTCACTACAACACAGCTAAACTCACACTGATACAGCTAAAAAACACGATCACCACAGCTACACTCACTGCAACACAGCTAAACTCACACCGATACAGCTAAAAAACACGATCACCACAGCTACACTCACTGCAACACAGCTAAACTCACACTGATACAGCTAAACAACACGATCACCACAGCTAAACTCACTACAACACAGCTAAACTCACACTGATGCAGCTAAAAAACACGATCATCACAGCTACACTCACTGCAACACAGCTAAACTCACACCGATGCAGCTAAAAAACACGATCACCACAGCTACACTCACTGCAACACAGCTAAACTCACACCGATACAGCTAAACAACACGATCACCACAGCTACACTCACTGCAACACAGCTAAACTCACACTGATACAGCTAAACAACACGATCACCACAACTAAACTCACTACAACACAGCTAAACTCACACTGATACAGCTAAAAAACACGATCATCACAGCTACACTCACTACAACACAGCTAAACTCACACTGATACAGCTAAACAACACGATCACCACAGCTAAACTCACTACAACACAGCTAAACTCACACTGATACAGCTAAAAAACACGATCATCACAGCTACACTCACTACAACACAGCTAAACTCACACTGATACAGCTAAAAAACACGATCACCACAGCTACACTCACTGCAACACAGCTAAACTCACACCGATACAGCTAAAAAACACGATCACCACAGCTACACTCACTGCAACACAGCTAAACTCACACTGATACAGCTAAACAACACGATCACCACAGCTAAACTCACTACAACACAGCTAAACTCACACTGATGCAGCTAAAAAACACGATCATCACAGCTACACTCACTGCAACACAGCTAAACTCACACCGATGCAGCTAAAAAACACGATCACCACAGCTACACTCACTGCAACACAGCTAAACTCACACCGATACAGCTAAACAACACGATCACCACAGCTACACTCACTGCAACACAGCTAAACTCACACTGATACAGCTAAACAACACGATCATCACAGCTACACTCACTGCAACACAGCTAAACTCACACCGATACAGCTAAACAACACGATCACCACAGCTACACTCACTGCAACACAGCTAAACTCACACTGATACAGCTAAACAACACGATCATCACAGCTACACTCACTGCAACACAGCTAAACTCACACTGATACAGCTAAACAACACGATCACCACAGCTAAACTCACTACAACACAGCTAAACTCACACTGATACAGCTAAAAAACACGATCATCACAGCTACACTCACTGCAACACAGCTAAACTCACACCGATACAGCTAAAAAACACGATCACCACAGCTACACTCACTGCAACACAGCTAAACTCACACTGATACAGCTAAACAACACGATCACCACAGCTACACTCACTGCAACACAGCTAAACTCACACTGATACAGCTAAACAACACGATCATCACAGCTACACTCACTGCAACACAGCTAAACTCACACTGATACAGCTAAACAACACGATCACCACAGCTACACTCACTGCAACACAGCTAAACTCACACTGATACAGCTAAACAACACGATCACCACAGCTACACTCACTGCAACACAGCTAAACTCACACTGATACAGCGAAACAACACGATCACCACAGCTACACTCACTGCAACACAGCTAAACTCACACTGATACAGCTAAAAAACACGATCACCACAGCTACACTCACTGCAACACAGCTAAACTCACACTGATACAGCTAAACAACACGATCACCACAGCTAAACTCACTACAACACAGCTAAACTCACACTGATACAGCTAAACAACGCGATCACCACAGCTAAACTCACTACAACACAGCTAAACTCACACTGATACAGCTAAAAAACACGATCATCACAGCTACACTCACTGCAACACAGCTAAACTCACACTGATACAGCTAAACAACACGATCACCACAGCTACACTCACTGCAACACAGCTAAACTCACACCGATACAGCTAAACAACACGACCACCACAGCTAAACTCACTACAACACAGCTAAACTCACACCGATACAGCTAAAAAACACGATCATCACAGCTACACTCACTGCAACACAGCTAAACTCACACCGATACAGCTAAACAACACGATCACCGGAGCTAAATTGACATCAACACAGCTAAACTCACACCGATACAGCTAAACTCACATCAGCACAACTAAACTCACATCAGCACAACTAAACTCATATCAGCACAACTACTCATATCAACGCAGCTAAACAACACAATCACCGCTAAGCTCACACTAACACAATCAAACTCACATCAACACTGCTAAACTTACGTCAGCACAGCTCAAACAGCGCTGTGTGTGTGTATGTGTGTGTGTGTGTGGGACCATCTCAAAACTTACCAATGCTACACTGATACAGGAAATTATTATTATTACTATTACTGGATAATACCACTGAAAATTAGTTGTAGTAGTAGTAGTAGTAGTAGTAGTAGTGGTCGTAGTAGAAGTATGCTGTTGTTGTTGTTGTTGTTGTTTTGCTGTTGTTGCTGCTGCTGCTGTGGGGGCAGTGATAGTGATGGTATTTGAAAACATTCCATCATTATTTGTTTTAAAATTCGTGATATACGATTTATGTTATTCAGGGCCGTGCCCCTGCAGGACTAGTTTGCTGGTGAACCCATAACCCAGTGATTATGCAGACTTCCTTACCCTGCCACAGTCTTTGCATACCCCACTGCCACCAGCACCTGCTCTTCAGCCAGCTAGCCTGCCCTTCACTGAAGGGTAAGAGAAATTGAGTTTCTCTGTGCAAAGCCCCAGTGATGAGCACACAGTCACCAGATCCCCTGAGACCACGCACGCCTCCACAAAAACACAAAGAGTTCGGGGCAGCTTCCACAGAAGGTCAATACAGAGAGAAGATCTGTTTAGAGCCATGGGTACAGGACAACGAGGACTCCACAGCACGCAGCACGAAGACTGGGCGGCAGTAATAGAGGGCCGAGTGAGTGAGTTAGGAAGGACGCTGCTTGTTTCAGAGAAGTTTGGAGGATGGAGAGCTGCAGCTAGGCTACACGGGAAATTGTCTTTAATACACACACACACACACATATATATATGTATGTGTGTGTGTGTGTGTCTGTGTGTGTGTGTGTATGCATGCATGTGTGTTTGTGTGTGTGAACTTATTAATGAGGGTTAATGAGTGGACTATATGTCAGCAACACTAGTGGAGCCAGAACATCAGGAAACACTAAATGTGTGAAATGCTTTTAATGGAGTAAATTCTAGTGTAATTAAAATCTATCAACAGACAGCAAAACCCTATCTGATGTTTTTCTTTTTCTTTTTCCTTTTCCTTCTTTTTTTTTTTTTTTTTTAACAGCTCTGCATGAATGACTTCCTCCCTCACTGAGCTAATTTGCTTTTCTATTCCACAGTCTCCAGTACATCTTTTTTTCCTCGCTGAACTATTGCCCTCACACAGTTTCATGTCATGGAGCACAGTGGGCATGTTTTGACCCCTGTCTATTTTTACAACATGTCCCACTGGAGAAAAGTGAAAACAAGAGGGTAGACAATCCCCCTGCTTGACCATTCCAAGCATCTCTGAAGTGTTGCGTTTTGCTCCGTGCTTGTGAAACATCTCAACACCCAACTGAGGCAGCAATAATAAAGTCCATCCATCTACGGCATTGTGTCACCCTCCCCCGCCTTAATTTGTTCCCCACGGTGCAATCCTTGATTTCATCTGCTTCTTCCCTTTATATGAAACATCACACCCTATTAGCTCTCAATAATCATTTTTTGCTGTTGGAGACACTGTGATTTCCCTCGGTGCATAAAAGCGCAATAACATCAGCCCTGTTGCCGAGGTAATATTACCATCATTCGTTTTTATGTGTTTGATGTAGCCAGGGGAAATCCTTCCCCAGGACTCTCTCTCTTGTCTTATGAAGGAAAGCCAGGCGCACGCAGCATTTGTACCTCTCTAAAGTTGCAGAGAATCCAATTTTCTGCTGCGGTAGCGAAAAGTTCCCATTTAAAAAGTGGGAGACAGAGATCTGGTGTGCTCCCATCTCTGTCACTTTACAGATGGGTAATACCATCCACCTCTTCCTGCTTCAGGCACAGAGAAATGACATGCAGTCATTAACTAAGGCCTCAACACAAAGGCTTTGACTAAAGCTCTTATTCCAACAGAATATAAATGTTCTATTACAATTTTCCAAAATTAGAATATCAGAATAATATTCAGATGAAGACTCTTACAGTCATATTTAGTTCTCCATTGTCCATATCTCTGCATCGCATATTCCATTTGAGGTCACAGAGAGGTTACATTGTCTCTTTCTTAAATACATGTATGATTGTAAGGACACTGTTTGTTTATGTCTCATGTGTTCTAAAGCAGGTGTTAGTCTGTCTGTGTGAGGTCTGTAATTTGAGGCAATGAAGGTTTTTTTCTCTCTCTCTCGCTCTCTTTCTTTCCTGAGGACTCACACAGTCATCTTCTCATTGGCTGAGTTCACATGTAGAATATAAACACAGCAATCTCATCAGCAGCAGGGCCAGACCGCTCCCAAATGGCCCCTCTTCACAGCACGCTTTTACCTCCAATTTCAGACGCCACAATATTAAGAGTGTAACACACAGGAATCTGTGCGTACAGTTTATGCCACAGAAAGGAACTCTTTTATTCTCATAAGAAGTGAATAAAAAGACACAAGACCATAGGGGAAAGAGAAATAAATGCACACGACATACACATACACATGCACTAGGGTTTCCTCTACAATGTTTTCTTGCCAGTCCAATGGGCAGAAAGAATTTATTTTACCAGACAAATCTGAAACTTACCAGTCATGTTTCAATAACAGTCTGTGTTACAAATGCAAATATTATGTACACCTAGGTCGGCAAAAGAATGACAACAACCTCAGATCAGTTTGACTATTTAATGAACAGTAACGATTAAGCAAAATCTCAACATTAGCCGCTAGCATGCAGGCTATTACGAAACGTCTGTAAAAAAAAAAAAAAGGCTAGGTCTACATGGCATCAAAGGTAGTCTATAGGCTACCAGGTTACACTTTATTTTCTCCTTTTTTTTCATTGTAAAGTCCCTCTGCTGCCGACTTGAAATCAAATGTGTCCAATGTGTCTTTGCAGCTTGTGATGTCCTGTTTAGGGATAGCCTTTGTTATAGCTACGTTTTGTATGAGCATCATTACTGGACATTTTGACTGGCAAGTTCTTAATTTATCTGTTTTTTATTAATTTTACCTGGCAAAAACTAGTAATGACCAGCTAACAAAAACCCTTGTAGAACACTTACCTATGTCCTGTTATTGGCTATTGATGTATAGCGTCATTCAGTCATCTGAATAAGTAATATGTTATGCACATGCGTATTGTTTTTGGGTATAAGATGTTGCTCTCATGTTTGCCTGTACTGCTATAAGGAAGCTTGTCAGTAAACTTTAATTTCGGACCTTATCTAAAGCCTACTACTCATCTTTCATCGACTCTGACATGCACCCAAATATACGCACAGTAATGTACACACACACACATTCACATGGGCTCACACATGCATGCATGCACGCACAAACACACAACACATACACGCATACACTTTTAAGAAAAAAAGTGTGCACACATGTGAACATATATAGTGGTCGTTATGTTTTTCCATCTCACAGCCAGCAGGTGCAAATAACACTGTGTTGATTATAACAGCTCCAAAACATTCATTCTGAATCTGAATCAGTGCTATTCCCTTTACAGCAGGCAACTGCCAGGCAGACCTGCTGCTTTGTTTTCTGGTTTTTGCCTAATTTTGTTGTCACTTTTGCCCTCTCATTATCACCCACATTCCAACTACACCCATCCAAAAACAAGCGCGTCTGTAACCCTTTGTGTCCGTTTTTTTCTTTTTTGCTTTGATAAGTGTAATGAAAGAAAAGCTCCTGAGTGTTGGTCATGCTGTGAAATGTAGTCAAATTGAGTTGGCTCCTCACGTCCCCTCTGTGTCAGCGTCTTAATTGTGGGGAGAAGTTTCTGGCGGGAGCACCACGGCGGCGGCAGGAGACGAGGACAAAATGAAATTAGCTGTCAGTGGCAGGAGAGAGCAGAGCCTGAATGAGGGAGAAAATTGTGGATGATCTCCCTTAGTGTGGCTATTGGTCCTGCTGACTGATTTTACAGAGAGAACACAGACGACATCCATCCTGAGGACATTTCCTCTGGGACAGGAGAACGGCAAGAGCACCATCTGACCTCAGCCTAAACAAGAAGTGCCTGTTAAAAAGAGAAATATTTTCTACCCTGACCTTCTGTTACCGTCTCCTTATTTGGTAAAGCAACAGCGGGCCAGGCCAGTATAAAAGGTTTCCAGAGGTTTAATTAAATAAATTAAATAAATCATTTAAATAAATCTGTAAAGGTATATTTAGCCTGGTTTATATAAATCAAGTGTTTTATTTTCATAACTTGGAAAAATATAAGGTGTGCAGGAGGCTCAAAAACCAACACATTTGAAAGAGATATTAGAGTAACAATTTCCCATTATGGCTTAACATGTGTTGTTGTTGTTTTATTAATAAGTGTTCCCATTTTGTCAGCCAACAAATTTGGTTTCCCAACACTTGAACGAAGTGGTATTTTTCTGCTAAAACACTGTAATATGGCAGAATATTGCACTGGCATCCGTTCTCACAGCCCTTATTTGCTCTGCAGATAGCATCACTCTACGATCATCACTCATCACACACTCACACACACACACACACACACACACACACACATCTGCTGGGTTTGACACAGTGTGCCATTAGCACAGCGAGATGAATGAGAGAGTGATGCTGAGTGCTGGACGGGCTTGCAGGGGAAATGTATTCTGTTAGATAGCGTCTGAGCAGCGCTCCACTGAAGGTTACAGAGCTTGTTAATTAGAAAGTGCATTTTGGAGTTGGTTAATGGGAACCACGTTTCAATAAAGCACTGAGATACTGTTCCTTAACTTACTTGTCTGCTAATTACTTACAACTACAATTAGCATAAATGAAATTATGCTCTACCAATTAAGCAGCTATATAATAAACCATTTCTTACATAAAAAAGATGCATTTGTTCTGCAGCTATAAGCCATGAGTGATGAAAACATTTGTATTCATTTGTATCTAATTTGCCTTTTTTTCTGCCATTACACTGGACCATTAACACCTAACAGGATTTTCCCTGTCATTCTTTAATAGGACTTAAACTAAATGACAGTATTTATGCAAAAACACTTCAGAACAAACCACACAAACTAACATTAATGAACAGACTCATCTAAGGTCCATGCTGAATAATGATGACATGTCACACAAAATACATACAGTACATCAATACACAAAATGATTTACACCAATGATATGATATATACCGAACAGCATGTGACCGTATGGACTCATACTGGCTAGTTTCTCTCAGTTACTCTGTTGGCTCCACTGGTTCCCAGACTAGCCTGTGAGACAGCAGTGTAATCAAGGGCTTATAACTGATGTAAAGTACCACACAGAGCCATTGTCTCCTCTTGGTCAATCACCCACTAATGCAGAGCTATGGAGAGCTCCTAAAGACAAGTGTTTATCTGAGTAGAGAATCGTGTGTAGGGGAGCAGAAAAGTTAAACAGATGTACCAGGTGAATGACTTTCACTAGCCTTTCACTGACACTGGAAACAAGGCTGAGTGGTCTGTCAGTGTCTAAAGTCTGAGAGTTATACAGGAAGATTTAGGACTACTGTATGCAAATCTCTGCAGAAGAAATATCCCTTAAAACCAGGCTCACTTCTGTGTTGCTCTAACCCCTCCCATAATGTCTGAAATAAATGATTTCCACCTGGTCGAAGTGACATAAGGGCACCAAAAGATGGCGCTACAGTGACTCCAATAAGTTCATCCTATTTCCAGTATTGGGTCATAATTCAGTTGATCAAAACTGAATAAGTTTTCTGTAATAATTAGGTGAATCAGGTGCACCTCCAGGATCAGGACTGAAGAACACTGTCAAAATTCTCAGAACAAGAGGTCATGTCACTCCAGGTACAGGTCCAGAATCAGTATGTAACGGTGATGTGAAATGCTTTGGTATAACCACTTTAACACAATGTGACCTAACAAAAAGTAGACTCCATTATCAGAGATTGAAGTTCTGCTCCATTAGCTCAGCAAGAAACCTCTTGTGCTATTTAAAAATAGCCTCTATACACATCTGAGGAGAGAGAGAGAGATAGAGCGAGAGAGAGACAGAGACAGAGAGGGAGAGAGAGAAAGAACAGCCAGAATAGCCAGGACTTTTTAAAAGCTGTGAACTTTTATTGGTGCTTGAGGCACAAACTGTGCTGCTGTTACACTGTGAACAAAGAGCAGGGGCAGTATCAGGTGTGGTGCCTGGGCCAGGCAGATGATGCAACACACTAAAACAACACACACCATCATACACACACACAAACACA
Source organism: Chanos chanos (assembly GCF_902362185.1). Classification (NCBI taxonomy): domain Eukaryota; kingdom Metazoa; phylum Chordata; class Actinopteri; order Gonorynchiformes; family Chanidae; genus Chanos; species Chanos chanos. Next base: position 23,119,256 of record NC_044497.1, on the reverse strand, counting down.
CGCACACACACACGCACGCACACGCACACACAGGCACACACACGCACACACATGCACGCACACCCACACGCACACACATACACACACGTGTGTGTGCGTGCATTCATACTGACTTATCAAAACTACAGAAGGGCTACGGTACTCGTCACAATGGTATGTCAGATCAGCACTAGTCTCTCTTTCTCTCTCCGTCTGTGTGTCTGTGTGTGTGTGTGTGTGTGTGTGTGTGTGAGAGAGAGAGAGAGAGGGAGAGACTTTTTGGAAACTGATTAAGATATGAGACAGGACTGCACCACCACAGTGATTCATCTGTTCCTGTCTGAAAAACCATGATAAAAAGACTCCTCCCCTGTAAAGGTACATCCTCCACTCGTCCAAACACACACACACACACTCACACACTCACTCATTCAGTCTGAAAACCATGGCTCCAAACACACTCGTCTAAACACACACACTCACACACTCACTCATTCAGTCTGAAAACCGTGGCCTCAAATACAGATACAGTTCCATTAGTGAACAGAGCCCTCCACCAAAGAAATAACAAAATGTAAGATGTTTAGAGAGCATTTCTTTCAACACACACATACACACATCCTCTGTCCACCACTAATGAGGCAGTTTTGCGTGATTAATTTAGTTATTAATAACAGTTGGTGAACTGGAGTGTATATCCATCTAATGGGTATATTCAGTCTCTCTGTGTGTTACTGTGGCATTTGTTAAAGTAGCTGTTTATCACAATCACAGTTGTGGTAATGTAAAGGTTAGTGGCAGCTTGTACTGCAGGTCATTTAGAATGACACAATCACTACATCAAGAGCTGTGATCTGACCCTCTGGTCATCAAACCTCTCCCTGAAAATACGCTTAACCAAATCTCTCAAGAACCACTTCAACTGCATTAAGTTGTTCTGGGCTGCCAGGAAAGAGTCACAACGTTCAACCTGAACTAAACCCAATCAGTGAGAGATAATGAAACTGAGCTAATGGATTCAGGAAATCAGGTTCATTGAGGTGACCACGACCCAGCCCAGTTGTGAGTGGCAGAGTGTGTGAATGATAGAGTGTGTGAGTGGTAGAGTGTGTGACTCTTTGGCCAGAGAAGAAAGGGAGGAGGATGTATTGTAAAAGTACAGACTTGGCCTTAGCAGACATGATTCAGGCTCTCAGCCTCATGGCCCAGAGCGTGTTTGAACCTGCTCGGCATTCCAACACTGACAGGAGAATAATTCCTTGGAAAATTCCATTCAGAGAGGGGTGAAAGGCACAAAATGTACAGTGCCTCCTCAGTGTTTCTCAACACTATGGCAGTTAAATGTTAGTGTTTAATTTAATATTTTTAACAAAACATGCTGTAAATTTGATTGTTATCACAGCTGTTGCCAGCTGCAGTTACATGGGCAAAATTGTCTCATATGTGAGCAAATCTTATTCAGCAACATAGCTTTTTCACACACGTTGAAATTGAATACTAGGGGTGTGCCCAAAGCCAAACAGTTTATTCGGAAACGTACAAAATAAGAATAACAAGTACTAATAATAAGTACTTCATAACAAATAATAGAAAAAATTTGGTTTTTACAACCAGCACCAATATAGGGTAAATACATTGATTGTTACATCGGCTTGATTGCTCGAGAACGAGGAAGAGAATGAGCGAATCGGTGTGCGTGAGAGTGTGTGTGTGCATGCCCAGCCTGCCGGGGGAGGTCACTTAAGAGCAGCCGTTGGACTGATTACGCTGTAGATTGAAGTAGCACACGCGAGTAGGGTGAAATTTATTAAACATTCATCAAAAACTATCCATCCAACTCGCTGATAAATCTCTCTTGATAATGCTAATGAAGTAAGCACGATCTAAGTCTGAACTTGCCCCACAAATACTTGACTTTAGAGGCAACAGCGCTAAGCGAAAAAGCCCCCAGTGTGCAACTATGTAGCCAACACAGCAGGATGCCAGCGGGGGAGGTCTGTCTCACGTCGCTTGTCAAGTGCAACATAAAGACAAAGACACTATACCCTACATAAATTATATCTGGCATTTCTAAAATGTCTAACTCTGGTTTAAAAATCTTCCTTGTAGGCTACAGGATCAAATTTGTTACACTATTCTTTCCCACTCATCGAGCACATTGTGGCTCACTTTGATGATAATAACGTGAAAGATGTAGCCAATATATTTTTATATTTTTTCACCTCTGCATTCTTATGCATATTCTGTTATCTGCTCAGTTAAAGATTTTTCATTTATTGCGTGTTTTTGTAGCCACCAAAGGCATCATCGGGAAGCATCAACGTCATGTTGATGGTTAGTGTTTAAGTGTGAGTGGTTTCAATATCCCATGAGAATGTATTACCTTTCTTGAGACTAAACTGAGGTGATGGGCTCTTTGGACATGTTTTGTGTGACTGTCGTCCATCATAAGGGTTTAGACCACTATTGTACAGGTTTACTACAGGACATCTGTTTTAAAACATTTTTTAGTTTTATTAACGGGTTAACATGTACATATGACACATGACAACTATCCGTGGCAATGGATCTCCATGTTAAAACAGGCTTTCCTGTTAGTATTAAACCACTACATGTTTAAACCTCACCCACTTCTGGATTCTATACAAATACAAGTACAGCCACAAATCATATTATCATTTCTACAAATACAAATACAGATACACACAGTGGCCCTGCTGATGAGAGCATGACACAGTGAAAGAGAATGCAGTAGCAGGATTTCTGTGGGTCAAAGTGTTTGAATGGCAGTTTCAGATGATGAAACCCAAATTCACCCAGAGGTGTTCTGCTAAATCATGTGTTCTGTAGAAGTAAAGGCTGCACTGACATAATTATTCCCACAAATATTACCATGGCTGGCAGGCCACCTCATTTTTCCATTACCTGGTGCCAAACACATTTGTTTAGAGGTCAGTCTCAGGCCTGTGTCAGTGCTCTCACCTGTCAGTCTGACACGGGACAAAGCCGCCTCTGGATTCTGGTCCGAAGCACCTGGAGCAGGTTACGTTATCCATTAAAATAAGCATCAGGCCTGTCACACCTCCTCTCCTGTCAGCCAATGATGAAAAATCTATCACAGTGACTGTCTTTTTTTAAAGGCAGCCCATCCATGTGCCATGACAATTAGGCAAGAAAAACAAAAAAAACAACAGTATCAGGACAGTACTTTTCACTCTTTTCACTCTTTTCCTGCAATGAAAGACTTTTGTCTTTGAATTTATTACTCCTGATTTGGGAACAAATAAAAAGTTATTCAAGTCTTCAGAGATGTCAGTCTTACATTAAAACAGTAAGTATGAGTGAGGGGGATGACGGAGTAACATCTTCAGTCAAACGAAAAGCTTCTATGCTTCTATGCTCCTATCTCTTTCTAAGGTTGGAAATCTGTACTCTCTCTGTCCATGTTTCACTGTCAGAAACGTGCGGCTGTGAAACCACACATCCATGGCCTTTTTCCCAGATAAAATTTGCCCACATCAGAGTCAGAATCCTTGGGGATTCATCATTTATGCAGCCATTGGTGTGACATAAATATGTTAAGCAAGGAGAAGAAGTTGCCTGTGTTACCAAAAAAAACATGAGCTCTATAGCTCATGTTTCATTCAGATAAGCGTTGCCTTAGAAACCACTTGGGTTACATTGAAACTATTAGTTTGGTGCTCCTGAATGTATGTAATGCTGTTTTCAGTTATTGTAGCTGATCCAATAGATCAGAGGTCCAGAGTTTTAAGAAATTCTTACACTATGAATTTCACATAGTTATGCATAATTAACCGTGTATTATATGAGATATGTTCAGCCCTGAAGCATTGTTTTCAGTAGGACTTACAATGTTCCAGATAAAATAAATCACACAGATTTGTTCCAACAGTAAAGGGCAAACTTTAACATGTAATAATAAACAATATTATCCCATATTTATTCATTTTGTCTCTCACTACAACATATACAATATATTTATTACATTTTAACACATACATGAACAAAGTGATTCAGTTTGGACACTGAAGCCAAAGGGCAAAAAGCACACTGACTGCAGGCTCATTTTAGACTTTCGCTGATGGTTCTGGGCTCCAATCACTAACTGGCTCCTGGGCCATGTTACTTAGCAACGGCAGGAAGGAGCAGCCAGTTGTTTGGCTGTTAATTCCAACATTTAACAAATGGAACAAAGAGGTTTGGCAAAATATCATAACCTATTACAGAAGAAATTGATATTCACATGGCACATATCACCTATACAAATGAATTTAATAAAAGTCAAAACAATCAGATAGGTAATGAATGTTGGTAACCATTTCATGAAAGCAATAAAACACTGGAGTGTTTGATATATTGCTTGGCCTTTTAACTATGACAGCATTCACATTACTGCATGACCTCTCCTGCTTTATTGCTTTAACGAAGTATTTTAAAATATGAATTATCTTCTGTTTCTTTACTCCCCCACTCACCATAACACCAATAGGTTTATTTTGAGCCACACATGAACAGTGAGCGCGATGAAATTTTAATGTGCTTACATACAATACAAATCCTTTTCTAAAAGAGAACTACAGCAGTCTCTTGATCTGCATTATTCAGAGAACATGCATCAGCTAAACAAACCAGTATCCCAGTGTATTAATTCTACATGCAAAGGAGAGAAAATAAATGCACATTGGCAAACATGTTTCCATGCTCTTCAGGATATTTAGGATTCTTAAATGACAGACTCACAGCTGACATGTTTTTGCTGGATTAACCCTGATAATCCCATAACTCATTAACAGAGATCTGAATGTCTGTGTTTATGGCACTCCGTTGCCCCAGAATTCTATCATTTATGCCATACCATCCCAATGAGAAACTACGCAGGCTCAGCAGCCCCTAAAACTAGAGCTCCACAGTCCCTAAAAATACAATCTGAAGATAGCGATTCATGTTCGCTGGTCATTTAACATTGCGCAGTCCCAACATACCACATCCACGTGCTAAGGACTATTTAAATAAAACTCCTACGTTTTACAGCAGGCCATAAAACTCCCACATTTGACATTAGGCCAGCTTCACCATGGAGCTCATCAGGGTCGACAGTGTCTCAGATGATCCAAAACAGACACATCTGTGTTGAATACCAGTCTCATGTTCCATGTTTTGTGTTTCATGTTTCATGTTTCCAATAATCAGGAACTAATTTTATTGATTTTCTTTACACAAAACACTGTAGGAGAGAAACAATAATCTAAAATATGTAAGAGTCATTAAGTTATGCTCCTTTGTAATGTGCAATATACATCATTGCTTATGTAAAATGTATTAAATTTTAATAACATACAATCTGTCTAATTCTGTGTGCTCTTTGGTACATGCTGGAATAATAATAATAATAATAATAATAATAATAATAATAATAATAATAATAATAATAACCAGGGATAATATGAACAACATATGAACAGTTCTAACACCAAGAATTACAGGATGCTGTTTGGAATAGCGTGCAACTGGGAGCAGACAGCACGTTTCGGTCTCTCCCTCTCTCTCTCTCTCTCTCTCTCTCTCTCTCTCTCCCTCTCCCTCCCCCTCTCTCTCTCTCTCTCTCTCTCTCTCTCCCTCTCCCTCTCCCTCCCCCTCTCTCTCTCTCTCTCTCTCTCTCTCCCTCTCCCTCTCCCTCTCCCTCTCTCTCTCTCCCTCTCTCTCTCTCTCTTTCTCTCTCTCCCTCTCTCCTTCTCTCTCTCTCTCTCCTTTTGCTCCAGCACAGTCTGATATTAATCAATGTGCACATGAGAAATGATGGCTGCTTCATATAGTTGGCAGTCTCACCAAAGTTTTTATGAGTTTTTCTCACCTCTTTTTAATATCAAGGGCAATTTTGTTCTGGCACCATGGCCATCCATCTACTCTTCATTCACACCTGCAATCAGAGGTAATTGTTAGAGGAGGTGACATTCCTGCTCCTCCTCTCTGGGTTTACTCCCACACCTTTGTTATGGGAGTCATCAGTGATCTCAGAGAACTGCTTCAACAGGCGTTTTCCAGGCTTTAAATGTGGAAGTGTCTGTGTTTCACTGTGTATGTCACAGCAAAAAGTGAATGGTTAAACTAACAATGCACATCACATCTGTGAAAAAGATTTACACTCAAATGAAAATTTATATCAACAACATTCATTCAAGTATTGTGTCACTCTATTTTCACATTACCCCATCAAATCAGTCAACCATCTGCATTATCAAAGAGCTCCCTGTTTACGGAGCTTCTCTGGGAACAGACTGGGTTTTCTGAGATGTGTGTGTGGAGAGATCCCCATTTCTTTGTCTTACAGGGCAATCAGCTGAGTGTCACATCCATCATCATCCAGTGAGAACCCACATAACTGGTTTGGTGTTTTATTCAATAATTTAATCTGTCCAAAGCACTACCTTAGGGTAAATTCATTCAGTGTGATTATTAACTAATGAATCTTCTCTCTCTCTCTCTCTCTCTCTCTCTCTCTCTCTCCCCCTCCCTCCCTCTCTCTCTCTCTCTCTCTCTCTCCCTCCCTCCCTCCCTCTCTCTCTCTCTCTCCCTCTCTTTCTCCCCTTCCTCCCTCTCTCCCAAGCTGTGACCAAAGATTGCTGCAGCCTTGATTAAGGTTATAAATGACAAACTCTGTAACAATCTTACCCCAGTGAAAAGTCTTTAATTTCACATATAATGTCATGTTTTTTCACACTGTGTGTATTGCAGCTATTTCTCAAAGGATTTTGTAGTAAAAAAAAAGACAGTAAAAGGCAGAATTTTCTTGCATATGTTGAAGAAATACCATGACACGCAACTGTTTAAAAGGAATGAATTCTCCAGTCACTAGCTTTGTTGTTTGTTTTTGCGCAAGCTTAAGACACTTACTGTACATCCCCGAGCGTGTTAATGCAGTTGTACAATAAAACAGATCAAAATCCCATTTGAAGGTAACTGTCACCATACACTCATTAAATTCTTCTTGTGTTTGCGTTATGTTGGTGTGGATATGCTTGGCTGTGTCACAGCGTCAGTGGTGCTCTGTGCCTGTCCAGTTCTCTAGACTGTGAATTCTGCTCCACAGCTGCAATGATAAACTCAGCAAAGGGAGACAGAGGAACAGAGAGGGAGGGGGAGAGAGAGAGAGAGAGAGAGAGAGAGAGAGAGAGAGAGGTCACTAATAGCTCTTTTCCACTAGGACGGTGCTGGTGCCCGTGCCGGTGCCGGTGCGGAGCCAGTGCTGCCTTGGTGCCTTTTGAGAACCGGCCCGCATTTCCACTGGTTTGGGAACTGAACGCTACATAGCGAAAGTTTGGGTAATTTCCGTGGGGAAAAAATAATGTCGGACAGAACGCATCTGCTTGCTTTTTATAAATTTACTTTTACGCTAGGCTTCCACACAGCGAAACACCTCACGAATTTTGTCCTATAACTTTTCGCTCGGAGGGCAAAATTCATGAAAATAGTAAGTCTGTCACCTAGCTCAAAAGTTAAAACGAGTGTTTAAATGAAGGTCTGCAGTGGTTTATTTGCACAAGCTAGAGCTGAGAGAGAGAATGTCTTTTTCTACCACTCTGGGTCCGACTACGTTCATGTAACATGTAAACAACAGCCCATATGGATGTAGACACAAATTGTTGCTCATACATCTTTTAATCATATACATATTTTCATGCTACAAATATCCTTTAGCCTACCGCTACTTGGTCAGACGTTTTTTGTTACTCCCGCCTCTCTAGAGAACGTCACGTACCAAACACATCAAACGCTGAACTGATTGGTTCTCGCGTGGTTTTTATTTGCATAGCCTCTGACGTCAGCGGTTCCAACTTTTGGGACCAGCAATTCTGTGGTGCCGTGCCGGTGTCAGCTTTTCGGCTCCGGCACCAGTATTTTGTCAGTGGAAAAGCACGGCCCCGGTGCTCGATCGGGCACCGGCACCGGCACCGCGGCAGTGGAAAAGGGGTATAAGGGAGAGGCTGTGTTTCACAACTGCTTCTCTCTGACCTTCCCCAGACCTATTCTGTCTGTGGATTAGGTTGCCAATCTGGTGCCACAGAAGCCTGAAATTAGTTTCCAACAAGCCTTTTCACTGGATGCTTTCAGACTTCTCCTTAATCTAGAACTGTGCAATCAGTATATCATCATCGCTACGGGAAACTAATTCTGTCTGGGGAAGATAGGTAGGACTAAATTATTCACAGGAAAGTTCAGTGTGGTCAGACCGGTGGTCTGTTCACTTTCGAATAACGTTTCAGGCTTTGAGGAAAAGGAGAGGCCTTCAGCGGTGTCCTGGGCCTATTCATTTCAGACTGCTACCAATGACTATATGCTTTTACGAGTATCAGGAGACCTTTTACAGCATAATTGCAATTTACAGCAATTATGTTCCGTGTCAGAGGTCATGACCTCTGGAGCTTGTTTGGGGTGCAGCACTTTGCTCAGGGGTGCATCAGCCATGAGCTGCCATGCATAGGGTGAAACCTACACTCCTCCAGTGACTGGACAGCTTCCTTGACCACTACACCATTAAAACCCTTCGCTTGACCTGACACAGCCGGCCTGTCCTAATCAGCCTTCTCAGCTGCTTTGCAGAGCTGGGGCTCTGTGGAGGGTTCTCTGGGGCTCTGTGGAGGGTTCTCTTATGATCCAAGGCTGTGCGCTCGCAGGGCAGGCTCAGACACGCTCAGGAGATCCAGGCCTCGTCTGACGTAATAAGGGGGAGGGGCATTTACAGACAAACAACTGTGGAAATACGTTGCAAATTCATCCACTCATCTGTCTGCACATCCATGCATGCAGCATCTGTGAGCAGGTAAATCAAAAGACAGAAAGGCTAAAACACAGCACAAAAAAACAATAACAGCAATAACAAAGGCCGTGTGTTTATTGATTTTTCATGCACATGTCTGTGGATCTTATTTAGGGGCAGTCAGATAGGGAGGACAGAGCCCAAAACTCTAGAGTCTGATGAGGGTTTTAGAAATGGCAGGGCCCGCATTGACGAGCAGTAACGCGTTGGTTTGGCCAGAGAGATGCAAAGAGAAAAGAGCATTTTCATGACAGGCTGCTGGGATGCCAGCCCTCCACTGTTATTACAGATCATTTAATTACAGCGTGCCAGTAAAAGAGGCAGAAAAAAACACTGGTCTCACATGTCACCTAAATGGAGCATGAGACATAAGATGTACCAGACACTTTCTGAGTGAGTGTGAAAATATACAACCTATTATAGTTCATTGCCATCCATTTTTTTCCAACTTTCATTTGAAAAACCTTTCACCATTGTCACAGAAAAAAGCAACCGCTGCCACCCAGTACTGCATCTGACCTGACTGATCCAAAGGGACTCACATGTTCTTTTCCTCCACACGCTCTTCTCCTCCGCACGCTCTTCTCCTCCGCACGCTCTTCTCCTCCACACGCTCTTCTCCTACACACACTCTTCTCCTCCACACGCTCTTCTTCTACACACACTCTTCTCCTCCACACACTCTTCTCCTCCGCACGCTCTTCTCCTCCACACGCTCTTTTCCTACACACGCTCTTCTCTTCCACACGCTCTTCTCCTCCACACGCTCTTCTCCTACACACACTCTTCTCCTACACACGCTCTTCTCTTCCACACGCTCTTCTCCTACACACGCTCTTCTCCTCCACACACTCTTCTCCTCCACACGGTCTTCTCCTCCACACACTCTTCTCCTCCACACGCTCTTCTCCCTCACATGCTCTTCTCCTCCACACACTCTTCTCCTCCATACGCTCTTCTCCTCCACATGCTCTTCTCCTCCACACGCTCTTCTCCACGCGCTCTTCTCCCTCACATGCTCTTCTCCTCCATACGTTCTTCTCCTCCACATGCTCTTCTCCTCCACACGCTCTTCTCCACACACTCTTCTCCCTCACATGCTCTTCTCCTCCACACACTCTTCTCCTCCACACGCTCTTCTCCTCCACACGGTCTTCTCCCTCACATGCTCTTCTCCTCCACATGCTCTTCTCCCTCACATGCTCTTCTCCTCCACACGCTCTTCTCCCTCACACACTCTTCTCCTACACACACTCTTCTCCCTCACATGCTCTTCTCCTCCACACACTCTTCTCCTCCACACGCTCTTCTCCCTCACACGCTCTTCTCCTCCACACGCTCCTCTCCTCCACACGCTCTTCTCCTCCACATGCTCTTCTTCTCCACATGCTGTTTTGTAGGAAAAGAGTCATGTTGAACTGAACTGGCCATTCTGTGCATGGACATTTCATTCCATAGTCACAGCGTACAATTCTTTTTAATGAAGAATTTAATTAGAATTTAAATTAAGATTTTAATTACATGTCAGGGTTTTTGTTTTATGGGTTTTTTCTCAATAATTAGTTGTTGATAATGACACAGAATATTTTCTTTTGCTCTAAAAACACAGGAGTTACTTAATTTTGAGAAACACTCATATCACATTTAAGATTTTTAAAACAGAAATACCTCACTGCTTATTGCTCCACATCTCCACTGCTTAGGGCATTTGACCATAACACAGCAGTGACACTGTGGATTGCTCTGAGTTCTATGTTTGGACAGTCAAGGTTTAATTCTCTGAGTTCTGTGTTTGGACAGTCAAAGTTATCTGTGTTACTAAACTCACTGGCACTTCTGCCTTCAACTCAATCAAATACAGTGTGTGCAGCTCAGATTGCTTTGTCTCTCAAATTTTCACTGCACATTTTCAGTAATAAATGACAAAAAAGTACATTCATTTGGTTTCCTAGAGCATTCATCCGCTCAATGTACCCCAAATTTCTTTTTATTTTCTTTCTCTCACAACTCAGACTCCATCTTTCCAACCACCCACAAACACCCACAACCACACACAAATCACATTCACAGAGTGTAGCCCCCTCCTCTTCATTTCCACAGGGAAAGACGGTTCATTTATATTCCACCAGTGACGTGCCCAATCTGCATCCAAATAGGGAATGAAATATTTATGCTGTAAAATGATGGCTCTCTTCATTGTCAATTTATGTGGACATAAAAGTGCATTAGACAACCTGCCGCATTCCAGCAGGGGCAAGTCTAAACAGACCTCAGCAATCAGGCATCCTGTTCCCGTCATTGTGATGGGGTGAAGAAAGAAAGAGAAACAGAGTGAGGGAGAGAGAGAGAGAGAGAGAGAGAGAGAGAGAGAGAGAGAGAGCAAACAGTCAACATCCAAGCTGGTGACAGCCCACACCCAGAGCCCAGGCAAAGAGAATCTAGTTGGTCAGTACTTTCTAATCACACTCACACTCAGTCACATTACTGTAGCACCCAGTACAAGCCAAATACAAAACCTCATTTTTCTGTCAACGTAAAAATACAATAAAAAACACAGGTCAGTATATCTGAGTATGACTCATGCTATGAGTCATCCTCTCTCAGTGGTTAATATCTCTGCACTTTTTGTATTCTTTTCAAAAACTGTGAAAGCATGTTTATATCCATGATTCAGTAATACACCAAATGTATTTTCACATAGTCAAATAGCCCAGAAGAGATCCATGATAAACACAAGCCTTCTAGTGGAAAAAAAACACAAGTCTAGCATCTTTTCATTTCATAATCCTAAATGCAAAGTTATCTGGGTGGCTTGGTCTTGTGTCAGTCCTCACAGAAGTCTCTCTGCCCTGTGTCCCATGATCCACATTCCTCTGCATGTCCAGACAGATCCAGCCCCCATGCCTAAAGCATGCCTCCTTCTCTTCTTCACAGTCTCTGCTTCTGTGTCTCTCTCTGTGTGTGTGTGTGTGTGTGTGTGTGTGTGTGTGTGTGTGTGTCTGTAAGAGAGAGAGAGTCAGCTATGCCTCACAGCAGTGGATGAACCCATCTCACCCCTGACGAGTCCCTTTCCCTGGCTTGTTGTTTTTAGAGAAAAATGGCCACATACAGTAAACAGCCAGCAGACAGCTGAACCACACCCGGGGCCATGGGTTCTCGTTTATTGACAAACACGCCAGCTTGGCCTGAACCACTGAACCCTTCTGTGTTCCCAGTAAATAGCACTGCCCTGGTTCCCCCCACCCCCCAGCAACAAAACACTGTGCTGTCTAGGTGTGTAGTGTTTAACACTGGCCTCTGTATCTCTGCTTTTACTCTTTTATTCAGCGCTTTTCTTCTCCTCCATCTTTATCTTCTCACTCCCCTGTCCGCCATTGATCTGAATGCCGTATTGTGGTTCTGTTGTGCAACAAGGCCGGTGCCTGTAAATCAAAACAGTTTTCATTTGCATGTAAAGTTCAAATGATTTCTTTGTATTAGAGAAAATTAATCTATCATAATAACACTAAACTATAACACTTCTGCTAAATTGCACATCAATGCCAGGACCAAACCTTTTCTTTCTCATCTGCCAGTTCAAAGGTTGATACCCTGGTATTGTTTTAATTTGAACAAGGACCTTCACTGTCCTTCCGCAAAACACACAAAATCTCCTGAAATAATGCAACCTGCTTCTTTAATGAGGCTCTCCTGTGAATTCCAGTGCTATGTTTACACAGTGCTGTGAATAGTGTGGATTTGGTGATAGACCTGTCCATTTTCTGTGTGAACCCCAATTTCAGCAACCATATGACATAAATAGACAAATCTTTTTTTCTGCAGCACCGCTCACAGATGTCTGCCTCAGGTGAATAAAATATCCACATGCTGACGCAGCACTGATGTGTACGGTGCATTGTTTAAATACGGCATCATCCAAATAACAAACAGAGCTTTGTTTGAAAACCAAAGACAAAGAGTGTGAAAGGTTTGACAGACCTGCCAAACTTGTGACCTGGACAACACCTGCAAGCTGATTAGCTCAAACTTTTCTCTTCTTCTTGAGAAGTGGTTTGATATAAATTAGTTTGGTATAAATTAGCTCTGTGATTTTCCCAATAGGTGTACACTACAGATAACATGTCAGAGCACAGTCTCACTGCCTGCTGACAGATAAAAGGCAATATGCAAGACCTGCTGTCCAATATTAAGTGATTTGCACTGTTCATCTACATTAAAGCACTTGTCTTTTGAGGAAGTACTTTCCCTGTCAGAAGGAAATTATCAGAGTTGAAAAATGACAGCTGTAGACAACACAGTTCTGTTTGATTTTGTCTGGGAAAACTTCACATCAGTTTGTGATGTCTTTGTAAACATGCCAAATAACCCTTCCCTAAAACACACACACACACACACACACACACACACACAAATGCTCCTTAACGATGATGTTCAGAGTAACACCAATGCAATCTTATCTCTGATCTTCAACCACTCCCAGACATCCTGGGGCCAGGAGAGCATGAGAGAAGATACTGGTCTCTGCTGCCCCCCCACCCCCCTCAGTCTTCCACAAGCACGAGTCATCACCTCATTCATCCCACTCAAGGGCACTATTAATGCTGATCCTTAATAGCGTGTAATGAGGTGAAAATTATTGCTAAATGGTTATGTTGTCCCTCATTTCTGAGGAGATCCTGGTGGAACATCTGCTCAGTCTGGTGGAAACAAATGTCTCATACTGACATGCCTATATCCTAATCTCACTGGGGATCCACTTTCATCCAAAAAACAAAAACACATGACCAGACAGAAATACCTAAATGAAATAATAAGAATATTCATTCATTTGGCCCTTTAAACACATGGATGGTGCTTCTCTAGGGAGTCATTGCATGGAGAGATACCAGCATGTTCACTGAGCCATGCTTACAACAAGTAACTGCATTCATGTCTTCTCTTCATTGACACCTGAGGGTTTTTTTTTCTTTCACTTTTCACTTGGCCAGTTTTTTTCTGATTTCTATAGACTGTGCTGGAGAGAAAACTCCTTGTCCAGAATTACGGCCCCTTCTGCAGATACTGGGCCAAAAACAGTCTTTTCCCAGGTAAACAAGCTCTCATAACTCAAAGATATTGACATCCTTGTCAATAAAACCATATGAGGCAAAGACAGATCTAAAATAGATGTGCTCTCTCCACAGACAATGTGCCCTGTGATGCTGGGAGTATAAAGACCTCGGGAATTCTGGGAAACTGAGGGATAACTCACCCCCGCCCTGTCGTGAGACGGTGCTGGCAGTCTTGCTGGGACTTGACTTCTCTGAGAAAATGAAAGAGAAATCTAACTGTTCAGGGCTGCACTGTGGCAACAAACCAAATTAGGAAATTTTCTTGCTGCGCTAATTTTGCCACAAATTGTTCAATGAAGCTATGAAGATGTGTAAATGGATGAGGGAACATTTTAAATGAAGCTGAGGTCAGCTGTACCAATTAGGCATAAATGTAACTCACTTTGAGACCAATTTCACAATCAACTGAAAATGTGCAATTACAAAGTGTTGCATGGGAACATGATATGGTAGCTTAAATATTGGGCAAAATCTGAGTGTACTTTAAACAGAGTGAATCATCAAGAATATGTAGGCGTGATCGTTTGAAGAAAACAAAGTGTTCTTTCAACAGCTTTGGTCTTCTGTTTTGTCATTATCCATAGAGACTGAGTTGTCCTTAGCAGTATGTTGTGCAGTTGTTTGAGCCAAGAGACAATAAGTGAATAATGGGTGCGGTTCATCTTTATGCTAGCAAGAGGCGGGATTTACACAAAGACCAATTCTTATTGGTCCATGCTAGCCACTAAAATACCACTACCTGAGGCAGGTAGACAGACACAGTCAGACAGGAGATAGAGGAAGAGGCTTGATAGCACTACTTCCCTGTATTTTCATGCTGGGACGAACATACTGATCCTGCTTAACAATTTACACCTTTTTTATTTCATTGTTTATTTATTTCAGGTTTTACTACTTTTGTAACATACGTCACTTGTCAGAATATAGGCCGTACATGGCACCATGGCCTGTGTGGTTTTCTTTTTTGTAGCTGTGGATGTAACCGTGCAGAGAAGGTGAGTGTAAAGAGCAGAGCAAGGTGGGTAATATGTTGGACCATTCTGAGAAAGCAAAGTACAACGTTTATGGTCTTTTTAATGCATGTCTCTGGCTCTACAACTAAAGTCTTTGAACTTTGTGAGAAAAAGGTTCAATTAAGTTAAATTAAATCAAAATTAAGTTTGACTGAATGTTCAGTAAGCTGGGTTTTTCACTCATTCAGAGCAGCTTGATAATCGAATGTTTTCACACCTGATGCAAAAAGGAGGAGATAAGGAAATGTATCCAAATGCTTATTCAAATCAAATATCTTAAATAAGCAATTGCTCTAAGCAAAGAAAGCAAGAAAACAAATAAAAGTATTCATTCACTTGAAGTAGAAATTGCTCATTTCTAGAAAGCTCTGAAACCATCAGCATTTAACTCCTAGCGCGTTCTGAGGCAAATTCAGACATACATGAACATGCCTGCTTGCCTGCGTGAGTGTGGTGGGGGTGGGGGTAGTGTGTGTGTGTGTGGGGGGGGGGGACTATTAAACATTCAAAGGCCAGGTGTGATAAAAGGAGTAAGGAAGGTGTCTTGGAGGGGTGTTGGGTTTCACAGAGGTGGAGTGGAGTGTGGAGGAGAGCTTTGTGTTGGAGTCAGGCCCTGGAGGCGTAGAGACAGGTCTGGTCTCGCTTTAGGGAGAGGCCAGGTTACAGAAAAGTCCACTGCACCTCCTACACATTTCACACAGCATGAACCCTGAAAAAGTTCACGTTTAAACATGTTAAATAAAGCAAGTCCATGCGACTACTAATTTTAGCCTAATTTTCAGGACATGTGTCTTTTTCCTGAATGGAAAACTGATTTCCCATTCAGAAATCAGAAAGCCAGAAAACACTGCTTTGGGAGGAAAAAAGTAAAAGTAAGAAGTTTGAGAACTTGAGAACTGTGCATAATGGAATGTGGTGCCCTTGCTGAAATCCATTTGCTTGTACAGTCTTGCCTCGTTGATACAGCTAATATGTCTTTTTCATTCCCTTTTTTTTTCTATTGTCAGTGTTTCACCGCAGTGGCCTTGGGCTGAAGAGAGTTTCCCTGTGTGAGGACTTCTTTGTCTGTAGTCTATGAATTCTATCCTTCATTCCACCGGAGTCTGTGCTTTCAACCAATCAGATTTCAGTGGAGTGAAGCGTAGAAGACATAGAGCCCTCACAGATGGAAGTTACACATTCTCCCTCCACTACAGGACAAGCTGAGGAGCCAACTGTCCAGTTCCCTGTTGACAAAGCTGAGGTGAGAAGACGCAGCTACACGTCTATACAGCCTGTCCTCAGACCTGACTGAGAATATGCTCATCATCAGTGAATGGGTGTGTGTTTTTCATTACCAGCTGGGATGAGAACAGTTTTAACTAGCGTTATGCTAAATGAGTGGAGCATTGTCCTCTCCTGATCCTCTGTCCTTTACATCTGGGTACATGCCCCTGCAGTCCTGCATTTCCACATAGGCGTATAGAGAAAATGACCTCTCCACAACCCTGTGGGGCACAGCCCCTGTTCCAAATACCACACTCTTGTATATATTATAGTGAGGAGAACAAGGAGGACACACACACACACACACACACACACACACAAAACACAGCCTAACAGCCTCAGCTTAGGGAATGAGGCCTGTAAATACCTGACATATATCTAATATGAGACATATAATGCTGGTCCTGTCCTCACCCTTCTCCATAATAATAAAGGCAAAGCTGAGATACACTGATTCATCAAAGTCTGTCTGTCTCTGTTTACAGAGTGTGTGTGTGTGTGTGTGTGTGTGTGTGTGTGTGTGTGTGTGTGTGTGTGTGTATGTTTTACATGTGGTGTTTGCACAGTGTAGGTAAAGTGTAGGTAAAACGTATGTGTCAATTTCCAAGGTACACAACGCAAGCACAACCGGTGGAAAATCACATACCAGTCTCTGTTAACACCACAAAGCCCACTGCTGCTCTAACTCTTAACTCTACACAAACCTCATGCCCACATTCACAGATCTGGGTGGGCATCTGTCAGTCTTCGAAATATCATACACCCCCCAATTAAAAAAAAAAACAAAAGGTCACAACTGGTATCTGCATGCTTTTCACACATCCGCACTCTACTGACTGCTTTTTACTTCAGTCGTATCAAGATGAAGTCTGAGAGGCAGGGCTTTGGGTGTCCTGTGTATAGTAATTCTGACTGTTCTCTGATAAAAGAGAGAGAAAGAACTGAAAAAAAAAACCCTCAAAAACGCAAAGTGCCAGGTTTTTTGCCCAGTGAAACCTGTAGCTTCTCTTGCAAGAGAAAATTCAAACTCTTGATTTTATCACCAAAACATGTTTAGGGGCATCTAAGTGCTTTCAGCAAAAGTAATCAAGCCAGCTTGTCAGAGAGAGCCACTCCTCAATGAAACATATCTCCAGACCTCTGTTTCGTGTTGTTGTTGCTTTTGTTTGTTTTTCACAGCATAAACAAAAACATAAACAAAATATCCATTCTAGCAATACCTCACATTAGTTCAGAGATGTGAAGAACTTGAATAATGACATGAAGTTGCTGTGGTGCCGGCATTTAAAGGACTGCAGAAAGTGAGGAACTGATCTCACCTAAGCTTGCAGTACTGTCCTTATTAAAGGATCAGATACAGTGAGTCATAATTCAGTAAGCAGCAGTGTGGTTAGCCATTAATAGTAACCTGTGTGAAAAACCACCTGGGATGGGAGGAAGCCCGTAGCATTCACCAGAGCAGCTAAGACAACATTTGACAGCAGCCAAAACCTCCACCTGCACCCACCTTTGCAATCTCAGGCCTCAAAGAACACAGACAAATTTACCAAAAGCCTTCATTTGGTTCATATAGTGAAAGAATTAACTGTTCTCTGTGCCTGACACCATTCCGGAACTCAGAGGTGCTTTGAAAATAAACACGGAGCAGGAAAAGACTTTTACTGTTGGCCATGTCAAGCTCAATACTCCTCTTCCTCATCACACTGCCCTTCATCCCAGGTCTGGGGACTGACACAGGTAGGGGGGGAGAAACATCTGTTATATTGCCAGCTCTGCTGCTCATCCATCCAGGCCGTCTCTGACACAGAGTCAGCTGGTACCTCCCTCCCCAAGAAGAGCACCTGCTGGGTGAGATCCTTGTGAGGAGGTTACTTAGCTGCTAAAGGTGACAGTGATGGAAGGGTTAGGCTACGTCTCATCACACATCTGAGGCAACTGATCACACCTTCTGCCGGAGACAACATCACACATCTGTCCTTCCATGCCACACTCACAGATGTTTCTGACTTTCGCTCAGAATACAGATTTAAAGGTTCAGTCTTACAGTAATTGATGTCATAAACGACAGACAATGGGCCTCAAACCACTGTTAATGTGAGTGTGAGTCTGCCTCAACTGGCCAGAGGTTAAGAGATCATTCGCATCAGATTTTTTCATTGTGGAAATGGTAACGGCACACCATTTTCGCAGGTGTATGCTAAATTTTTGAAGGCCAAGTGAAGTTTTGCATTAATTTCATTTATTCAGCGATTTAGCGGCACATATAATAATTTCACTGTTAATCTGCATCTTCCCTGGATAAGCCATCCCTTACTCTTCCATATCCTTTCAGTTTACCACATGACAGACACAACACACTCAGAAAATCAGTGCACAAGAGTTTTTTGTGTGTTTCCACACATCAGTCTCTCTCCTCTTCTCTCTCTCCTTTCCCTGATCTACCAACATGTTTATCTGCACATTTGACATACACACGCACAGAGAAAACTCTCAGGGCTGAAGTGCATTTAGCTGTAGTGTATTGTTTTGGGGTCAGTATTCCACAGTCACAGCATTGTGTGAAGTCAGCGGACGCACCCCAGTGTCACTGTTTCGTTTGAACAGACTCTCCCCCGTCCTGCTGTGTTCACTGGCCCCACCGGCTAATCCCTGGCTTTTTCACACAGCAAGGCTGAGATGTCTTGGCCTTAGATGTCGGTTTCTCTCAAAATATGGCCCTTTATTATTTCATGGATACTTTGTTAATTGCTTTATTCATAAGGTCCATAGCTCTTGTTTTCAATACAGCTACACTGAACTTTGCATCAATATCACACTGTTCTTACAGCCATCATAGCAACAGCTAAACTCAGTTAGCAATGTTAGCAGTGTCTTTAATAACAGTGAGAGTTAGCATCACTGACATACCGGTCTAAAGCAGCATTGATAGTGCTGCCTTACAATTCCTGAGTGTAAGTAGACCTGTGTGTTGGGCTCTGATCACACACTGACACACACACATCCTGCTCTGGTCACAGTGGCCGAGGACATTGGGACACACCAGCTGGAGCGTCTGTTGGAGCTGCTGACGCCAGGAGAGTGTGAAGACCTCCTCTCCGCCCTCTCACGCCCTGAGGAGAGCATCTTTCTGCAGCTTGATCGGCTCAATCTGGAAAACAACCCACTAATGCATCAGCCGCGCACCCGCAGAGACACTGGTACCTTCATTTAACGTTGCTTTGGTTTAGATGTTGTGTCACCAACAGAGCACATCTAAGGGTGTGCTCATGTTCATGTGAGTTTTGTGACATGAGTTGTCTTACACTCATTAGCGAAATGAGTGTAAATGACATTATTAACCTTCCAAATCACATCCCCAAAGCCTGTGAGGTCACACACTGCAATTACTCACAGCCATACTCCCATGGCCTGTGTAAACAATGTAATTACTATTTGATAATAACTGTTGGTGGGTGGAAGACAAGTACTAATCCAAAACTATAAATAAAATGCACAAGAAAACATTGTGATTAAACAAAATAAGAACCTACAGTAGCTCTATGAGACTAAAGTTACCTTACAAAAGATGAAGACCTCCTGAGCGAAGCTCATCTCAGTGAAAATCTGTAGCAGTCTGATTTTGCATTCCTCACCCTTGTGACCAGGCAGGGCTAATCAGGGTAATCAGAGCAGCAGAACAAGATGACATTGTTTAACTGTGCGAGAAGGACTCACATAGAGTCTGACCCTCCCACCTTATTTGTTTTTGTGTGTGTGTGTGTGTGTGTGTGTGTTAGACAGGGAGATGCTTTGTTATCTAGCTCTGACAGAGTGGCTACAGACTCATGGCAAACACGTGTACTACGACAGGCTGTCTCGCTGTCTGCAGCAGATCGGCAGGACTGACATTGCCATAGGTCAGGCAAACACACACGTGCGCACACGCGCAGGCATACACACACACACACACGCACATACACGTACACACACGCGCACACACGCACACATGTACAGACACACACACACACACACACACACACACACACACACATACAAAAATACACACACATACCAACAGAGAGCTTAAATACAGTGTGACTGAGGAGATTCAATTGTCTAGCCGATACTGACAGTGTGTTCACTGTGAGTCTGAGCGTGTGAGTCTGAGTGCAGCCTTTATGTACCATTTATAGTCTCCGAGCAATATCATCATATTTTACCTCCCCAGCTCTCCTAACCTCACACTGACAGATCTGACATAAAACACAGACATACAGACTCTAATTCATACTGACATTTTTCACTTCAGCATTCACACAAATTCATTCCAGTTGCTATCACAGCCTTAAATCTAAACCATCCAATCCACCCTCAGCAAACCATATAACCATCTAAACCATCCAATCCACCCTTGGTAAACCATCTAACCATCTAAACCATCCAATCCACCCTCGGTAAACCATCTAACCATCTAAACCATCCAATCCACCCTCAGCAAATGCCCGTCTCTGATCAGGCTCCAAGACATGCCTCCTTTTCTCTCAAAACGTGCATTTCTCTCTGTGACTTATGGGCCGCCAACACCATAAAATGTCTATTTTAGGCTTGACTTAATGATGAAATTCATTAGAGCATACAACTATTTCCAGAAATTTCAGGAATAGCACATTTTACACCATGTCACTGGCTAGAGTCGCACAGGGTCCACGTGGCTGGCAGCTCCATAGCCGAGCGCCAGTGAATATGAGGAGGTGCAAATGATCTGACAGTGGGCTCACTGGAGCCGACATCACATTCACTATCTACCATCTGTTCTTTTCATCATCCAAGTATGGAGAGAGAAAGGGTGAGAGATAGAGATAGAACAAGATAGAACAATAGAGGGACAGATAGAAAAGGGGGGGTGGGAGAGAAATAGATGACAGGCACGACAGCCCAAGATTCTTCCAGTCAAAGCAAAAATACATGGCATGGAATGAAAGCCAATGTTTTATCCTCTTCAGCAAATAGGAAACGACTGCATGAGTGAACACACAATGCAGCAATTAGCCCAGCTTTAATTGTCAGGCTGCAAATGGCTCACAATGAGGGATATCCACTTCTAAACAGCACCTTGGATAAATTACATCCTTATGCATGCATGCTCCCTCCCTCTCTCTCTCTCTCTCTCTCTTTCTCTCTCTCACTAATGTTTGCCTCATTATACTTGCAGCATTTTATTGGCCTTGGCACACTTGTTTAATCTCATTTCAGGGCATTCATAGAGGACATTATTATGTGTTTGATTTCTTAATGTGGAGCCAGAATTGCATGAGCTCCTGTATGAATGTGAAATAAATGATATGAACAAACAGATGCTGCTAGTGGCAGAGAAGAATTCTGTCATTTGGGTGAAACCCTGACAGTTGTGCAGTGGTTCCGTACAGAGTCCAAACATGGTCCTTATTGTTGTGCCTGTGTCATTCACAGAGGTTGGGAAGAACATTAACCAGGACAAGATCCTGGGAATCCACCGTTATGTGGAAAATTACCACCAACAAGTGGAAAAAATGTCCTCCCCTCAGGCCAAATTAAATAAAGAGGAAGATCATCAGGGACATGTGCCCTCATACTCAATGAGAAAAGGTCAGGCCTATTGCTCCACACCCACCACACATCTGCTAATGTCTTCGTTAGATGACTGTTAATCTTGTCAGGGAGTTTCCCAAATTTGAGTAATTACTGGGGTGATTTGTTGTTTACTGGTTCATACTGATGCAGTCAAAACTACTTAAACTGGTTGGGAAATGAGAAAAAAGGAACAGGAAAATAAGAGTCATTAACTCATTGAGAAACTCATTAAGAATCTCTGGTAAAATCTGGCTTCCATCAAGATATCTGATAGATCAACATCAAACTGTCAAACAACTGGTGATGTGTTAGTTGTAGGTGCTTAGAGGATAAGTAAGCATGATCTGTAATTTGGAATCAGTGGTTTCTGTTTGGCTGTACAGTCAGGGATCTGACCCGGAGTGACCTAGACCTGGTGGTAGAGAGACAGTCTATGCCATCCTATCCACACAGTGTGTTTGACTGGGCTTGGCCACTGCTCTACGGCATCCTCCTTGGATTGATCAGCACATTCCTCATGGGCGTGTCCTTCCTGTTCATTGTAATGCGTGTTACCTGCAGCAGCCGCCAGAGCAGGCTCCAAATCTTCAGACGACCCAAAACCAAAACTCATCAACATCATCGCCTCAAACACACACTCTCAGTCCTGTGATGTCATCACAGACAGACACTCTAAAAGGAACCCCCCACCCCCTCCACCAACAACAACAGCACCACCAACACCATCACCACCACTAGATGCTCTGAAACATAATGACAGTCAAGGACACACTGCAGAATAAAATCCCACAGTTAAAAAAGAATATACATGAAATGAGATACATTTATCAAACTGTGTGTTATTTTACTGTGTCTGTCTATCTATCTATCTATCTATCTATCTATCTATCTATCTATCTATCTATCTATCTATCTATCTATCTATCTATCTATTTATATCTTTATCTGTGACTCTCTCTCTCTCTCTCTCTCTCTCTCTCTCTCTAAAAGCATTGCAGTGGTGCAGTAGTGTTGGCTGTCAGTGCTGAGTCTGTCCTGCTTGGCTCTGAGCTGAGGGAGGATCACCTCTCTCAAGGTTAATGATTGACGTGTGGGGATTTGAAGTGTTTGTTTCATGAGTCTGACGTTCCCACTGGACAACACTGTGTCTTGTCCAGTGATAATTAGAGAACATTTACAAAGATCTTCATTTCACAAAGAATGCCTCAGTGGCTAGGTTAAAAGGGAACACAGCTTGTTAAATACCATTTTTTTTCAAAGCAAGTTGGAACTCATCAAAATGTTTTAATAATCAAAGTTTGCCATTGCTGATGAAAAGTGATAAATCAAAACAAAAAGGATCTTTATGTATGATGATTTTGTACGCACACACGCTCCAGCTGTGTTAAAAATAAATAAAGAGATAAATGAAGATAAATAAATAAAGAGATAAATAAAGACAGAAATATCTGTCAAAAGCATAAAGTGAGATGACAAAAGCATCAGCATCATCAATAAATGTGAGAGAGTGTGAGAGAGAGAGAGGCTGATGAAAAAAAAAACCCAACTGTAATTACTACCTTAAGTGTGTCATATTGTTTCTGTCTGTGTATCAGTCCCTGTTGTTCTGACAGGGGGGCCTGGTACACCCTTGAAAACTCCAGATGTTTTTAATTTATCTCTGCTATCAGTGCAGTAACAATACTCGAAAACTATGTTATATATCACTTGTTATTTTAGGAAAAAGTAACATATTATAATACTGTATTACTCTGTGAAAAACTATTGCCTTTTATTACTCTGTGTTACTCTTCTAAAATTCAGTTAGAGCTGCTCCCAGTTCTCAACTGTAATCAGCCAAAAAGAAAAATAGGAAATAGGTAGAAGAATAACAGGTGACAGATGAAAGAGGAACCTCGAGAGGTTGCAAGCTGACAGCATGGAAGTTACTTGTGTACTTTTCTTCCCCTCCTCAAGAAGTAATAGGAAAATAATAGGAACATTTCCAGTGTAGAATGCTGGCTTTGCAGCTGCCACCTTTTGTTCACTGCATGATAACGAAGCAGCCTCAGAAGGTACCATTTTACTTTATTAACACTTTAATCCAACTTCACTTTCACCTCAAACAGTACCATTTTACTTTATTAACACCTTAATCCAACTTCGTTTTCACCCTTGATGGGGCCTATATTCAGATTTTGAATTTCATGTTTTTCAGTCCTTCTGATGTAGCATTTCATCTTAATAAACCAAACTTTTTGTTGTTTATAATTTGAGATCCAGTAAGCATATCAATGCTCAATGTACATGTGCAGAAATGCTTGCTGCAAGGGGGTGCCAGCTAGGTGTGGCATCAGATTTTGATGCAGCCTCTAACTCAAGAGGATTTGTCAGCACTGTAGACAGACTTGTCGTCTCAGCAAACATGGCGGACACGTGATGTCATATGAATTAGAAAAGTCTCACAGATAAATAACCAAACAAACAAGGTAAGGGTATATGTTATGTATACTAATTTCACACTTTTAATCTCACTAAGTCACTGAAATGCCACACAACCAATCAAGAAGCAGCATTATCCAAAACCTGTTTGGTTGCTCAGGTAGCTTGCCTGTTTCACGGTTTTCCTCCTTACTAGTGGAGGTCGACCGCCGGATGATGCAAGTAGTGATTGTCAGTACTAGGGATGTACCCAAATCCGACTACGTTATTCGGAAAAGCACAAATAATGCGATCGAAACTGATATTTCTTCTACCTGAAGTTGCTCGTCATTATTTTGGGGGAAAAAAAACATGATTGACATGTCTGTGCATCAGCCATTATGTTTCTTCAGATCAATTGATATCATTGTGGATGGAAAGAAATAAAAAGAAATGCCCATTCTGTTTGCAACATAGGACTTCACTAACTAGTTGTTTCATTTACTACAGATTATTGAAAAGTTATCGCTATATGTTGTAGTCACCCCCACCGAGTCTGCAGTACTGCAGTAACATTAACACATCAAGAATTGCGAACACAGCATGATTGGAATTTACGACTATTCCCTTCAACTGAAAGATATTTTTCTATATATCTTTACTGTAACTAGTCTCTATTTCCAATGCAAAAGAGAATCTTTTGATTTATGAAACATTTTTTCAGTTTCTGATTGTTCAGTGTCCCCCAGGTAAAGAGGGGTGGTGGTGGTGGGGTTCAGACAGTTCATAAAACTTAGTTTAGTTAAAAATAAAAATAAAAATAAAAAAAGAGAGAGAGAGAGAGAGAGAGAGAGATAAAAAGTACAGTAAGAGGATGTGGAAATATATTTCATAATTAATTATATGTCAGTATTGAATCAAATTTGATGCTTTGAAGGCACAAAATTGCATTGCCAATGAATATTAAGTTGGAAAATACAACAATTTCCTGATTTAACATGACTTCCGGTAGAAACTACGCCCAAGGTCTAATATCCGAATACAGATACAGAGACAGATCACTTTGTTGGTTGAACAGATACAGATACAGACAATGACTTCTCTGTACACCTCTAGTCAGTACTGTGGCCTCTCACGTTTGTTGGTGGATTACAGCCTATGCAGACAGACTGTGGCACGTCGTCAGGCGTTTGGTGTGTGTTTAGGTGTGTTTCTCTTTGCGCCTTGATTACACTGTTTCCATGACAGCTCATACAGCTGTGGCACTCGCACAGTTTTGGAGGAGATGAGATCTAGCTGTCCTGAAATACAGCGTGAATCTCATGCACGCTCTTCTACATACCGGTGGGTTAATGCAAGCTTGGCTGGACTGCAGTGAGAAAGAAAAGACAACAGTATCGACACAATCATCACAACACAAAGGAAACATGCCTTTGTTTTGTCATCCATTTCATTTTATTAAACTGGATATTAACCAACAGCGCTGTCACAATTCTTAACAGTGTTAGATCATTACACAAAAGGGCAGAGTTACAACAGATAAAGTTGGGATTAAGGTTGGGTTAGGGTTAGGGTTAGGGTTAGGGTCAGGGCTAGATCTAGGGTTAGGGTTAGGGTTAGAGCTAAGGTTAGCCACTGTGGTCACATACCTATCATTCATAACTCTCCCGTCATTTGAACCACCAAAAAATCTATGCCATTGTTTTACTTTGACATGAACACCTCCCTACAAAGCATTTAACTGGACTATTGCAAAAGAGAGCATTACCAAATGCTCAGTGTGCAAATTAAGTCCTGTCACAGCCTTTCTTTTTCAGGTGTTTTTCCTTCATGTACAGTCTTTTTATGTAAATTACATTTTGATAGAACTACCATTGTAAACACCACCTCCAACAGCACCATGTGTAAACAGCAATTGTATGTCAACTCGAACTGAGGTTTACACAAGCTCCTCTCTTATACATCGGTATTGCCATCTACACAACGCTGCAGAACACACTGATGATACCAAAATCACAAAAATAACATAATAGCCCCAATGCACTGATCACTCTCTCCTTCCCTAACCTGTCACTGGGATCCTGCTGCGAAAAGCAGATGTGCTGGAACACAACTTCTCCAAAAGCCAGGACCGGCGCTGCCACAAGCAGCCTTTCCAGAGTACCCATCTGGCATTCAGGAAAAACTCATTATCCAGCCTTGGCGTTCAAAGCCTGGACACATACCCCCCCCCCCCCCCCCCCCCCCCCCCCCCCCCCAAGGCAATCCAACAGACTAATAACTATAACAATAGCTGCAGACAATAGCAACCTGCTCAGCAGCATGGAGAGCCAGGAAGGGGCACTGCATGCTGGGTGAGAGTGGTCAAAGCAGGCACGATCCAAACCATCTTTATCCCCAAGTCCCTTACTGGATCAAGACACAGAGGGAGTGAAGCAGGCACACAAAAACAAAGCCATAGCTATGAACTGAATTCAGTTCTAAAAGAGATGCCCTGATGTGCACTATTGCTGTTGAGTTGTAAGGATCAATCCAGTCTGAAGTATATGCATTTTACATCCCCCCTTAAACTGCCAGGAAAGTCAGAATTTGGTCTTCACACCTCTGCCTAAAATTCCAAATGTCTGTAATTCATCGGCTGTACTATGACACACACACACAAAGACACATACCCACACAGTCACACACACATACAGACACATTTTCCTGTGTCTTTAAACATTTCCTGCATTGATCTGGTATCATTTGGCCTCCGTTTTGTGAAAAACTCTTTTTCCTTCATCACTGCTTTCTACTTCTTCTATAAATGAGCTAATTACTTCATTATACAAATCCAGACTAATGTGCAGCAGGAACCAGACAGCCCAGATTAACAGTGCTGCTAAGTAGCAATTAGAGGCAATTAGTTCATAAATCAACATCTAAACAAATTACAGTGCTGTGAAAGAGGGAAGCCATGCACTCCGAGCGCCGCAAGGCCAAGAGGCCACTGACTGGAACACACACAAAACTTCACCTCACAGGAAAACTGCCCACTGCTCAAGTCTGAGGAAGAACTCAGAGCCATGGCTCACGTGTTCCTTCTGCTCATTATTAGATCATGGCTGCATTCAGATTTTTGGTATCTGACCATTCTCATGTTTCAAGTCAAGTCAAGTAGAGCTTCATTGTCATCTCAGCCAGATACAGTACGGCATACACCAGAGACATATTGACCTCCTTGAACCAAATGGTGCATCATTGACAGACAGCAGCACATGCAGTCAGACATGCAATAAATACAACAAAGACTACAGACAGTACAACACCATAAATATACTTAGTTACAAAAGGACTGCTAAAAATAGGGAGAGACGCTACACTAAAGGCTCAGTAACTGGTGGAGGGGGGGTGGCGCAAAATGGGAAGACACAAATGCGTTAAATATAAATAAGTTTAACGGTGTAGAACTGTAAAACAGTAAAACAGTGTACGAACGGTAACACAGTGCTTAAACAGGTACTGTGCAAAAAGACAGGAAGTATGATATAAATAAAGTGTACGTTGTAGAACTGTATCCAGTATGTAAACATTTACAAGGAGTGCGACAAGGGTATGTACTTGGATCAACCAGCCATAGTGTGCATGTGTTGAAACATTGGCAGCTATGGAAGGATTTCCTCGTACCTTTTACAAAGTGTCTGTACATTGTCTTTAATTGTCCAATAAAGCGGCTGTGCAAATTGGGGGGAATTTGCATAGGTCTGAGGGGGGTGTCAAAGCAGGGTGTGGAGAACGGACTCCAGAGAGGATGGGGGCAGCATGGCGGTCAGGAGCCGGACTGCTTGGGGGAAGAAACTGTTGCACAGTCTGACAGACCTACTCCTGATGCTGCAGAGCCTTCTCCCAGATGGGAGGGGGGGTCAACAGTCCATGGGAGGGGTGGGAAGAGTCAGCCACAATACTGGTGGCCTTGCGGATGGCTCGGGAGGTGAATATGTCCTGTAGGCAGGGGAGAGGGGTGCCGAGAGCTCTCAAGACATGAGCCCCACTACAGTGGTGTTGTCGGCAAACTTGATGAGGTGATTCATACTGGAATTATTACCAGTGGTTCATATTTCTGGTCTCGTGGAGTGCATCACTGAACCAGTCTTCCACATTCAGAATGCACCAAATTATTCAGGCCAGTAATAGGTTTGTGTTTGTGGCAGCAATAAAAGTAAAGACTATTGGGATTTGGGAGCAGGGAATTTTTTTTTTTCCAAACAATAAAGGACAACAAATGCCCTGAGGAGGGTCATTTCGGGATCATAGGACTACAGACGACTTACAAAAAAAGAGAACTTGACCAATCATTCAGTTTATGATTTCTCCCCCTGACTGTCCATTATTGTTATTATTCTTCTCACTCAAAGCTATTAGTTCTCTCACTGACCCCAAACGTCCCTCTAATGGCCAACTGGCAGCCAGGCACTGTGCTATAAAGTTTTTTTGCTGAGTTTGTAATTTTTCCAACCATTTCATTAACTGTCCATGCTCTGACTGCAGCCTTTATCTGAGTCGGTTTGCAGACAACAGGAAAAACATGACATTATGATCCTTATCAGGAGAGCAGATAAAGAATTCCTCACTCTATCCAGGTCCAAAGACAGACCATTTACCTGGTCAGATACAAACATTACACGGACATGCTTGCACGTAGATATTTAGAGTGACGGAGTATGAGGCATATTGTTTGGCCCTCACAGGTAGAAGTCTGTCTGTCTCTCTCTGCTCAGTTGTTTGCTGTTTTCAAGCAGAATTCCCACTGGTGTTGAGTGAGAATGACAGATTCGCCTGCTGTGAGCTCACCTCCACACAGCCGAGCTGAACATACCTCATCACCTTACAGATGTGTCCTGTCACACACACACACACACATACACACACAGGCACACACATACACACACACACACATACACACACAGGCACGCGCACACACGCACGCACACACACAAGCACACACACACACACACACACACACACATGCACACACGCGCACACACACACACACACACACACACACGCACACACACACGCACACACACAGGCACGTGCACACACGCACACACACACACAAGCACACACACACACACACATGCACACACATACACACACACACGCGCACACACATGCACACACAAACACACACACACACACACACACACACACACACACACACAGAGGTGTCTAGAACCAGGCAAAGCAATAAAATAAAGGGATTAGCATATGTAGAACCCATGTAATAATTTCCCGATAATGTAAAAACTCCCAGTAATATACTAAAAATCTCCGATTAACTCTATTAAAAATGTAATAAAACCTCATAAGGTAATAACTTCCCAATAATGTCTTAACAATAGAACCCAATAATGTAGTAAATTCCCAATAATGTGCTGTCTCTTTTTTTAATTTTTCTATTTGTTTGTTTTTGGCATTGCTTACACTCTAAAGAAAACATCCTGTCCTGTGACCACCCTGGGCCCCGCAGTGTGGGGAAAAAGAATTGCTGAGATGTTATTTTTTAACAGTTTGCCAAAATCTCTGAAAATATGTTTTAATACATAGACCCAGGCTGGTGGTATAGTGGTATAATTATATATTATATAATTATTATATGTATTATAATTGTATTGTGCTACAAAATGGTGGTAAGGTGGTATAATTTGCCAGCAAATAAACAGAAACAAACTGAAACTGAAGGTGGTGGTGTAACTCATGAGTTTTTGGTACTGGTTAGAACCATTATGTTATTATACATGATTATGGTATTGCCTATTTTAAAATAATGACTAACTTACAAAAACAATGCATTCCTAAAACATCAACACATTATTGGTGGCATGTTACTACAACATTGGCCAATCTACCTATGAACATAAAACAACACCACCACCAATAATAATATTAATAATAATAATTATTATTATATAAACCATATGAATTCATGTCTGGGGACCCACAATGGACCAATGGGGAAGGGTTTTAGAGGAGGGGCAAGGCATTGCTCCACCAATCCAAAGAAAGACTTTTGACCAATTGCAGGATACCTGGTGGCCCAAGGTGTGAAGTGCAAATGTTCCCTTCCAAGCACCCCCAAGGGATTATTCACCATGGCAACGAAGGGCTCTAGGCAGACCCCAAAACACGGTACATATTCAGGAGTATTCTATGCCGTGTAACAGAGCTGCAAACTGCCAGATACAGCCGATAATCTGTGGAGTATCTGGGAATATACAGGAGTATTCCAGGCCGAATACACCTCTTTTCACGCAGTGCAAGTTATTACAATATTGGGAAATTATTACAGTATTGGCCTCTGCAAAAATAAGGTTAACCCAATAATGTAATAACCTCCCATTAATGTAATAATTTATTACATTATTGGTACAGAGATTATTACATTATTGTTTAAGGTGTTTTATTACATTACTGGGAAGTTATTACATTATCAGCTTTTATTACATTTTTGATGGAGTTAAATGGAGATTTTTATTACATTATTGGGAGTTATTACATTATCAGGAAATTATTACATTATTGGGTTCTATAGCATAGAACAGACAAAACAGGTTTGTGAAATGGAGGTTTTTGAAATCCAGCAGGCATAAGCCATAAGCCTTAAAGCTTTTTGTACATGGTTAAGGTGGGAGATTTAGAGTGTGTGTGCATCACTGGGTGTCTATGACCTGAAAAGACAGACTTCCGAGAGTGAAGTCATCCCTGCTGTATTCCGCGTCATCATTCCAAGTTTCCATCACCATACACTGATAATCTCCATTTCCATGCTCTCTCGTTCGTGGGAATGAAGCTTTGACAGATGTCATGGATGAATAGCAGGGAGTCCGACATCAAACTGACACTTCCAGCTGTGGCCCATTGCTTGAGTGGCATGCATATGTCCTCTGGTATGTTCTCTTGCTAAACGCATGGCTGGTCCTGTCTGCACTCCTGTCTAATGGTTATTTAGCAGCTTATCGATCAGAGCAATACCCAAACACCAAACCCTGTTGCTCCTCACTGACTCCAGAAATTTCCATCCTGATAAAGAAAGGAAGAGAAGAAGGACCTGATACAAGTAGATTAAAAGGGATATGTAGAGAGAAGCTAGTCACCTCAATATGCCTGCAGGGGAGGTTTGAGTCACTAGGTATGTTTTACCTTTGGATCCACCATTTGCATTCCTTTTTTCATCCATTTCATCCATCCCCTCAAGGCAGCAAACACACACACACACACACACACACACACACACACTGTTCTGTCCCATATTCTCAACACTTGGGTGAAAGGATCATGTTGAACGATCAGTTAGAGATATACATTTTCATATTTTTTAATCATCCCCATCTAAGGTTTTGCCAAATTCTCTGGCGATTTCCTTTGAGATGTTTCATCAAAGTTTTCTGCACTCACAAGATTAAGATTCCACCACAAACCCACACTGCCATCATGTGGTGTAGCATGAGTACAGCAAAAAAGAAAGAAAAGAGTTTCTTTTTTCTTTTTTAAAGAAAAAATGTGTGTGTGTGTGTGTGTGTGCGTGAGTGTGTGTGTGTGTGTGTGTGTGTGTGTGTGCAGCCCAGATCTTGGAGGAGCTGGAGGTGGGTGGAGTGTTTGATGAGGGCAGTACACCATTTCTCATTGATCACCTGTTTCTCTCTGTATATGATGCCATCATGTTTGTCCAGCAGAGGTCACAGAGGGTCAGCCCCATAGAGAAGGCAAGTCATCTTCTCAGGTCATTTTTAATTCAAAATGTGTGTGTGTGTGTGTGTGTGTGTGAGAGAGAGAGAGAGAGAGAAAGAAAGAGAGAGAGAGGGAGAGAGATATTTTATAATTTGCTGTCTGGAACAAAATGCCACTGGAAATATCATAAAGGAAACAAAAGTATTGAAATGTGTCATGTTTTATTTGTCTCACTCTCTGTGTCCCTCACACCCTGTTTCCACTATTCGACTGATATATTAGTGCCCATTAGAGCTGAAAGGCTCCGTTGTGTCCTGTCTAAAACACAGTCAGCAGCTCTACAGTAAAGTAGAACTTTGTCCTCTTAGTCTGCTCCCCCTTCAAGGATAACAATGGGGAAGCATTTAAAGGTGACTAACAGCACAATATGAAAACAACATCTATCATGCATAATTTTTGGAGTGATTAGTTATCTTCTCCTTTTCTTTTCTTTTCTTTTCTTTTCAATTGTGTTATACTCTATGAAACATGAAACAAAGGTTGCTGGTCAGGTTCTACAGCAGGCTTAGTCTCAGTATATGTCTGTATGTAAATGTTTGACTTCAGGCTCCATTTTAATTAGACTAAGAGAAAGAAACAGCGTAAGAGGTGTGATATGGCAAATCCAGAATGCCCGTGGCAGGGTGTAATGGGGGATTTTAGAGGATTAGAATTGTTGTTTGTTTAAGATACCACAGTGTAAGAGTGAGTCTGATTGTGCCAGTCATAGTAATTTGACAGATCACTGTTGAAGAGCTGAACTGTGTTAAAATTTTACTAACTTAGACAGACCATGTTCAGGCCAACACATTTCTCATTGGAAATTTGAAGCCCATTGTCTCAGGTCCTGTGCCTGGTACTGAGTATTTAGAGGAAGGTGAACACCTAAAGCAGTCAGTGATTTGATATCATCCAACTAGATCTTGGTTGGAGTTGTGAAAAGTTGCTGGCAAACTACCTACTTGCCTACGCTACTTAGCAACAGTTGAGACTGCTGACCAGCTGTTTGACTAAGCCACAGAGAGCAGGGAATGAATGATGTGAGGTTTGAAATGACAACATACAAAGCGCTTCAGTATGGGCTCAACAATGACCTTAAACTAGAATAATATTCACCAAGCAGTATCATATTGTTGTTGCACAGGCTTAACGTGGATTCAGTGAGATCAATTTTGGGAATAAAATCCAGTTTGGGGAGAAAACTCAATAAGTAAAATCAAAGAGGTACAGTCTGGTGCATGACAGGATAACCAACAACGGCAGTGAGGTGCTGTTTTCAGCGGTTATCTCCTGCCTGAGCAGAGGCTGACAGCAGCTGAACTGTCTGAGGGGAGAGAGCTGTATGTGTGGAATGCATGAGGGACAAAGAGAGGGTAAAGTGAGCATCTGTGCTCATTAATGAGACTAACAGACAGTCCTCATAAAGCAGGTTTGTAATCATCTGATAGAAGACTGGTCAGAGAGCATGTGTGGGACAGAGGGACAAGGATCAGTTGAATGCTGAAAACCAGATCTATTCTAGAGAAAGAGAGAGAGACAGGGAGAGAGAGAGAGAGAGAGAGAGAGAGGTAGTGCCGCCAAAAGTTTCAAGAATCTGTGTTAATGTTAACACTAATGTTAGTGTTAATGTTGATGTTGATGTTGATGTGTGTTAATGTTAATGTTAATGTTAATGTTAATGTTAATGTTGATGTTAATGTTAATGTTAATGTTAATGTTAATGTTGATTTTGATGTGTGTTAATGTTAATGTTAATGTTAATGTTGATGTTGATGTGTGTTAATGTTACTTCTAATGCTGGTATGTGTTAATGTTAATCTTAATGTTAATGTTAATGTTGATGTTGATGTGTGTTGATATGTGTTAATGTTAATGTTAATGTTGATGTGTGTTAATATGTGTTAATGGTAATGATAATGTTAATGTTGTTAATGTTACTTTTAATGCTGGTATGTGTTAATGTTAATCTTAATGTTAATGTGGATGTTGATGTGTGTAAATGTTACTTTTAATGCTGGTATGTGTTAATGTTAATGTTAATGTTAATGTTGATGTTGATGTGTGTTAGTACTAAGCTCCTCAGATAGTTCATGGTGACATCTCAAGACACACACTACCCTTTGCCGTTGCCTATTAAACAATGAAGAGAACAATTACACCACTTCTGTTGAGATTTGCATGGTGTTTATGGTCGTAAGGACTTAGTCACCTTTCTTTTTAAACTGGTTTAATGAGGAGTGAGTTGTACTGTGGCTTCAACACAAGACAGTCTGAGACTCTCTGACTACTTTAATTTGAGGCTTTTGACAAACTCAAACGCTTACCCTGGCAGTTTACTTTGAGCTCCATTCTCTGGGTAAATAAAGGTGCTCGTTTTTCTGCTCTGCACAGCTCTGGGTTGTATGGAGGTTTCAGTACAGACAGTATTCAGATTTTATACTTGAGTTAAAGTAAAGATGTGACCATAAAAGAATGGCAAATGCATTGGAGGAAAAAGCAAACACTATTTCTTTGTAGATGTAGTTGGGCAGAAAGTAAAAGTTCTTCATTGTTGATAGAGTCCAAAACCATCAAGTACAGTAACAAAATACTTTTACTTTGGTACTCACCACCACTGATTGGAGCAAATGTTGAGTGGACCTGAAAGCTCAGGATCACTCTGTCTGTAATGGGGCTCACAGCAATCCGATTACATGTTTTTGAACACATGAGCCACACATCATTCGATTCCACTACCATTCTTTTAGTAACAAAATCTTTTCTTCACCAAGCAAAAAGTGCACAGTGGCAAATTTTATTCCATGACAGACTGCACTGCCGTTCTGTTTGTTTTGAGAGGGTTTTTTGTTGTTGTTGTTTTCACATATCAGAGAACAAATTTATATTACATGAGGTATGGGTGGGTGGCTTTATTGGAAGCTGAGTAATTAACTCTCCTCAAGTCAGACAAATTTCACAGTTTAATTAATCATTTGGGCAGTCCTGGAAATGTGTAATTGCAGATGGACCTAGAGAGTGATACAATGGACAACATTAATTAATATTAGTCTTCGCTGTCCAGAGATGTCTCCCTGTGCGTGTGTATAAGAACCATGTTCAATGCGTTCAGCTGACACATCCAGATTTATGGCTGCTCTCTGGCTAAACTTGTTTGTTAAGCAAGAGACAATACAGTGCGTACGCCTGCGATTCTCCAGATTAATCGTGCTTGTTGATCAATGTCAAGCAGACACTGCTTGAGTTTAGGAATCATTTTCAGCTGCTCTGTCATTCTGAGAGCACTCGACCAATTGGGATGACTCACTGTGTTTCAGGCATAGTCTTCAGTGTGCTGCATCTGGGTTGTTTCTCCACAGGCTTTATGTAAGCATTTACAATGTTAACTGATGACAGGAAAAGGTCAATGGAATGGACAGTCTCAACCATGGCTCTCTCACAGACACTCAACCACCTATTGAATCCACCTAGTAACATCTGACAGTTCCAGGTGTCTCTCACAGAGACAAAATCTCTCTTAGGAAGGAGAGACCAGATGGCTGATCTGTGGTAGACATTTCACTCAGCTGGAAATTTCATAAACCCCAATGCAATGTTTTACTGTAACATTTTTTCTGTTTTAAATATATTCATTCTCTGTTGTTTATTTTTACTTGTCAATACAATAATGAGTTTGTCATGCAAATCAAGCACTTTAAATTGCACTTACTCGGAGCAAAATTTGATTCCTTGTAATCTGGGGAGAGCAAAAACAAAAAAAAATTTGACCTCAAGTATTTTGACCTCATTTTTTTATGTCAGATCACACACACAAACACACACGCACACACATATACATACACACACATACAAAAACAGACACGCTCACAAACATGAATTGACGCACACATACAAGCACGAACATGCACACACACACACACACACACACACACACACACCAGTGCTGGCATGCAGGGATAATGGTGTCAGGCTGGGGCAAAATGCCCCTATCATAGGGAATGCATCTCCTACAGTTCCCAGTTAAATCTGACTGCATCTCCCACAGTTCCCAATTAAAACTGAAAGCAGCAGGATGCCTGTAATTAACCACAGTGTCACTGTGAGCTGAAGGACACACCAGAGGACCAGGTGTGTATGGGAATATCTCAGTAATACCTCCATAAATCTAGTCAGATACTCACAAACGACGTCTTCCAGTTGTGGGTTCAGCTTATGCACACCTGCCGCTCAAGAACCCCCGCCCCCCGCCCCCCGCCCCGTCAGCATTTGCATCACATGGTTTAATGACACTTTTTAAAAAATCATTTCTTTTTGCCATTAAAGACATAGACAGCATTTTGTGTCATCAAAAGCGCTTCCCCGACATGAAGATAGTCCTAGCTCTTAAAAACACTGCTACTGTGTCTCATTTTGATCAAACTTTAAGGCAGCATCTCACGTGTCCTAAATCAGTAAGACCAAAATCCAAAAATGCAATGTAACAGTGAGCTTTCTCAAAAAATTTTCCCTCCAGATGGCAGACAGAAGTGATGTGGTGAGTGGCAAACTCCTCCTCAAACACAAGTTATTTCAACCAGTGTGTGGTATTTTGCTTATGTTTTTGACATAGAAGTGTGATGATTTATGATTTTAGTCATGTCCATGGTCATTTTTAGACTCTCTCAGTAAGCTGTTGTACAAGGTTGCACTTCAGTTAAAATACTGCCTATGCAGGTAGCCACCTGTAGGGGGCAGTAGAGAACAAAGCAGCTCTCTGGGTTTTGAGTCACACCCAGTGTGGTTCTGCTGAGATTACAAACACTACAAGCAGCACAAGCAAAGACTGCATTTCTGTACTCACTCTTCATTGCTAAGGAAAGCGTTACAAAAGTGAGGATCATGCCTACAGGATGTAATGATACAAAGGTTGAAAATATTTTTAAATTTTTCATTTTACTATTTACTTGTTTACTTCTTTTTATGTATTTACAGGCGCTGTGTTGTTAATGATGCAATGCCAGTTAATGCTGCTACGCTATGGGAATGATGACACTAGCCTAAGTCTAAACATTACAAAAACAGAGAGAAAATAATCATACCATACAGAAATGAAAGCATAGTTCTTGTTACTCTGCAGTGATGGGAAATTAAACAAAAGTCAAGCGTTGTATCGCAGTGGTAAGCAGCTTGTCAGACGAGAGTGAGGAGCAGTGAGGGGGTGGCATTGCATGTTAAATACACCCAGGCTGTATGGCTCACTGCTTTAGCTGCTCAGCGCCGTGGGGATATGATGGTGACGATGATGGCGGTGGCCTGGGTGGCCATGGTGATGATGACCACGCTGACTGTGTCCATGGTGACCATCTGCATGGTGATAATGACTATGAGGTGAATGGTGGCTTCGATCACCGAACCCATGGTGTTTGTGATGACCTCTGTGATTGGGACCATGGTGTCCATGATGACGATGGTGGTAATGGTGACGGGGACATGTTGGCATCATTACCTTGGATTCTAGCACAGCCCTCACATTGTTGTTTCCACATTCAGACTCTGTGAGGCTGTCAATGTCTAAGTAAACAACTCCAATACCTAGCATCCCCTTCTGCCTCAACACTGACGCCTGCAAAAAAACAGCCTGATGAACAATGCAATCTAACAGTATCATTGTCAATTCAGTATCTAACAGTATTGTGGTCAATTCAGTGTCTAAGAGTATCATGGTAGATTCAGAATTACACAGTATCATGGTGGATTCAGTAACTAACAGTATCATGGTAGATTCAGTATCTTACAGTAGCATGGTAGATTCTGACACACTATAGAAAACAAATCCGGGATTCAAGCAGCCATGTAACTAAGAAAATATCAGCTATAGATCGTTTCATCCTTTCAAATCAAAACTGACTTTAAAACCAGTTTAACACCTGCATATCCATTGTTCTTTATATGAGTTTTACTGTAAGTTTTATATCCACTTTATTGTTCGACAAAAACTTACATCCTCCTTCAGTCTGCTTTCACTGAAAACACTCTTTAACGGGTCAAAGTCCTCTTTTCCATTTGACAAATCCTGACAAGCCTGAAAAGACGAAAGCATCTTTTTTTTCCAAGGTGAAAATATCAACAGTCTGGTCCTAAACATCCATTGAATTTCATAATCAAAGAGACTATACTCATACGCTGCGGAAAAAACACTGTGTAGAGCCTACACAGTAGTATAAATCAGCCTTTAGTCTCCTCTACACCTCCCTTCCAAAACCTCAATGTGTTGTGAAATGCTTTTTATTGTAATATTTTGTTTCATTAAGCTTCCCAGCCTCTCCATTCACTAGTAATCAGTTTATAGTGCTTAAACTCTCTCCTATTGAATATCAGACTACTCATATACAGGCCTGGCCCTCATTACCTTCTCAGTAATTATTGACCCTGAGTGATGACTGTGCCCTTCCGACTGATCTGAGATCAACTCATGCGTCCGGCGACGGTGCCCTCTCCATCTTCTACCAAACAACCGTACAAATGTGGGAACAACCAGTGTCAGTTTTTCAGAGTCCACTCTTTGGGACCGCCAGTAGTTGACAGTGCTGTCCTGAAAAGTGAGGACAGAAACTGAGAGAAGTGCAGACAAGGGTCAAAGGCTGAGGCTTTTCCTGTAATCAGTAGGAGTATAGGACTGGACCAACAAATTAACCTATAACCTAACTTCAGCAGGAGGTAGAGGACTTACAATGTCTTCTCCCTCCACTCCGACTTGTGCAGGCATCAGGGATATGAAGTCCACATACCTGTGGGAACAGACCTGATCTCACTCATGCTACAACACACCAAAGGGGAAAAAATACATTTTCCATAATGCAGTAGACTTACTGAGGAAAGGTTCGTGCATTGTAGTCCATTTTGTTCTGGTCTGATTGGATTGAAACAGTTGTAGAAAGGAGTAGGAAATTTTTACTAGAATTAACAGCTTCCTTGTCAAGTCCTCCCCGCAACACCTTCAAATCAAAGCAAACAATTCACCAAAGCCAACCACATTTAGACATACAGACATGCATCTATAACTAAACAAGCACATACAGACATACAGACATGCATCTACCACCATATACACAGTTCACACCTTCAGCAAGTTTGTGTGTAATTCCGAGCCTGTAGCATGTCTGTCATTGACAGGGTTCTCCAACCATGTCAGGTCCAGTCCATCAAAACCTCCATCTCTCACATGTCTCACTGCAGAGTCAACCAACTTCCCCAGGCTGGTCTCGTTTGAAGCCACTGCCTCAAATCTAAATGGTAACATATTTTTTTAACAGTTTAAGATGGTTTTAGGTTATGGCTAAGATGATTATCTGAACACTTTAAGCTCAGTGATATGTGTATGAGAAATGTCAAGCTTAATTTGTGTAGGGTTAAGTAGTGGATGTGGCAGTGCATTTTTATTGGAAATGACTACCTGGACTTTTGGGCCTCCACACCCAGTAAAATCTTTATGGTGGGGTTCCTGTGGAAGGAACAGGAGTTAAAAAATGTCTCAGAACATCACAACACAGTGGAATGAAGAGTTTGTCAGTGTTTACATGTTTTTGAATGTCAGTTCACCAGACAAAGTATGTAATTACTCTCAGTGTGATCTCATGCATAGCAATAAACAGTAATCTGTCAACACAGACCTCTCTGCCAGTCTCTGCAGGTGGTGATGGCCAGCCGTGACATCTGCTGATGGTTTGATGGTGTAGTCATCATCGATGTAAGCAGAAGAATGGATGGCGTGGGTGCAAAGGTCATTTCCATGGAGTACACAGTCAGTGGAGGCGTCCACGTAGCACACCACACGTGTGTCGCTGTGAATGCATCTAGCTACAGAACCAAACAGGAGGTCCCTACTCTGTTAGAACCACACCTTTACAGTAAAGTCATCTATCTTCCACAAAGAGAATTGACCTTCCGTTTTTTCTACATACTTTCATTTAGAATATCTAATTTAATTAATATCATTACTGGTTTATATATTTTTTTAAAAAAGCTGTTCTGTTCAGCTCTGTTTAGGCTTGTGTGATGTGATACAGGTTCCTCTTGCCCTTTTCATACTGTCCCAAAAGATGTGTCCCAGATTATCATTCACTGAAGGGTTTGTTTCTTTCCTTTCAGACAAGTACTCTGTGTAAAAAACTCAGGTCTAAATGTGAAAAGTAAATTTGTACTGAATGAGAGCCAGGGCATATGCTTCAGAAGAAAGTCACCTGCTGTCAAACAGTAACCAATGGTGTCAGCACTTACCAGAAAGGAGGAGTGTGAAAAGACAAGCCAGTGCTACAGTGAGGGAGAAAAAACAACATGGTTAAATAACACATACAGCTTCATGTAAACAACCACAGAATACACTTTAAACTGTTTCCCATGGGTCATAGCAGAGCATTAAGCACAGACTTCAGACAACATGCTGTGTGGCTTATCAAATAAACCGCATCCTGTTTGTTTCTATTACAACAAAACAGACCAGAATGCTGCCTGAATCTACATTGCACCAAAGTGTATGAATTTTAAAACTGCATGCCATGATTTCATTTCTTTTTGTTTTTCTTTTCTTTTTTATCATAGGTCTCAAGACTGTGCTAAAAAGTTCATGTGGCCAGTCTTTACACCATCACACAGGTTCACTGTACAAATTCCTCTTTATTTACAACACACTAACACACTGCCCATACCTGCTGAATATATTTTATGTCCTTGTTACAATGTCCACATAGAACCACTGATGCCATAATCTTTACCCATGGAATCCATTCACTCAGCTAGAGTGTACTGACACAGCATTCACACACACAGTGCACGACCTACAGACATCTAGTGCCGTGCAGAAACCTCAGCTGTTTCTTAGTGTCCTTCATAACCTCTATGCATCGTGCATATAGATGCTTACATTATATATTTTATTTAACAAGAGAGACATGAGAATGAGAACTCCATAATCTTACAAATCAAAATTAAATTTGTGCACTTTGAGTGCAGTTCCTGCTCCTGCCAATATACTACTAAAGCCCTCTTTAATTTGAAGATCTAATACAGCCTACAATCTCTCTTCTATAATTACTGTCAGATGTGTGCTTTAGATGATGACCTTGTACTTACAGATGAAGGATTGCATGTTTGTGTGGAGCTGCTAAGACGAGACTACATTTGACTGGTCAGTAGCGTGAGGTGTGTTTGAAGTTGGGGTGTCTTCAACATGACAGTGCCTCAGACCACATCCTGTGGAAAAGCACACATACAGACACCCACGTACACTTCTGTATTATCGCCATCACATTGTTTCCTGTTTTTAAGCTTCTGCTTTAAGCCTCATCGTGTGAAAATATTTAGATAGCTATTAAATGTGTGACTGCCATTTTCTGGACATGACTGTGTACTCTGGGCTTAAGGACTGATAATAACATGTTCTGTGGCACTAAAAGGAGACATTACTCAATCTTCTCCAGACATCTCAGCTGTCTCTATTCTCTCACTGAGGTATGAAACATAGAAATGGGATATCTAGGTTTATACATATAGCCCTGAAAGCCCTGTGGAAAATATGGAAATATGAACCAGCTTAGGTTTGAAAAACACCATGGAAATAGCACCATCTAGTCAAAATCATTCCA
Source organism: Chanos chanos (assembly GCF_902362185.1). Taxonomy (NCBI): domain Eukaryota; kingdom Metazoa; phylum Chordata; class Actinopteri; order Gonorynchiformes; family Chanidae; genus Chanos; species Chanos chanos. The sequence goes on along the minus strand of NC_044497.1, from coordinate 23,077,699 downwards.
TAGGTCATGTAATCACTTCTAAAAACATTCACTTATTTTCAGGTGCGTTAACAGTTTTTAGAAATAGCTCAAGAGAAGCTGTTGGTAATCAATACTTACATTTCCTGGACAAGCCAATGATTTCCCCAAAATTCCTTAAGGAGAAGAAAATCATGCTATTACAGTTTGCTCCAGGGAGGTAGTGAGACTCAGCGAAGTCTCTTTAAGTAAAAACCACAGGTGGCATTAAATGCCCAGGCTTTACTGATAATAGGATTTTGTTCTCCTTGCCTTTTCTTCTTAGGAGCATATCGCCATCTGCTGAGCTGGAGGTTAGTCGGTCATTTCTACTGGTGTTCTGTGGACCAGTAGGACAGGTGCATGCATGCACACCTATTCATTTCAAAAGAATCATAGGGGAGAGATTCTGTTGCTCTTTTATGCTCTCGGGGTATTTTGCCATTTTATAGAGTGTAGTTCGTCTGTAATTGTGAAGCATTTTATTTGTTGTAATGGGTTGTGTGCCTGATACATGTCTATAAGGTTATTTTTGTGTCTGTACACATCCTGTCTCTAAAGTTGTGTTTGTGTCTGTACACATGCGGTGACAGTGGTAATAGGTGCTCTCACAGAAAATGCAATTTGCATTTGCCTGAACAAGGGGACAAGTATTCAGTTTAACATAGATATGATGTCAGAATTCAACAGTACATCTTATATGTATTTTAAAAACACCACAAAGTCCTGTTATACATAGTAGGATACATCTGTGGCCATTATGTTTTACTTATTTTCACTGCATCTCTGACATACAAAAGCAACTATGTAGCAGAACTGTACCAAACATCAATGAATGGTTGAGGAATCAGAGGTCAGCCAAAAAACGTAAAATGCAATGTTTATTCTTATGTTTTATGTTTTCTTTTCATTCAAAGTATAAACTAGTCATTCAAATGAAATGGGAAGCATTTTTAAACATTTGGCAACAAATGGACAAAACAATTTACATGCCATTTGAACAAAACCATAAACCAAACCAAATGAAATAAATGGGAAATTCTGCCACCTTATGGTGGGGAGTGTGAATCACAAAGTGAACTATATCCTAAAGTGAGCTAGCGGTATTCCTCTCTTTGGTTTAAACAGAACACACAGCTTTATCTGTCCTCCAAAAAACCCCATGACTGAGAAGAGGATTTGGTTGCATGTTTGCCAGTAGTTCATAAATTTTTGGAGATGTGTGAAATAATTTTTGGGTAAGGCAGAGCCGGCCTGCTGCTGGTGGTGTGTGTGTGTGAAAGAGCTTGATGAGGGTGTCATCATAAATCCCACGTCTATCACAGCCTGTACAGTTCCTGACAGAGGGAACACATAACAGGGTCAGTTCCTCCTCAAACGCCACGAGACACAACGGAATGTGGTTGAGGATGTTTACCTGCTCCAGATCTTTTTCCTCTTCCTCTATATCGAAAGCCAGCTCTTTCCTCTCTCTCTCCACCTACAGAGTGCATACACACACAAACAGACAGAGAGAGGGGTGCAAGGGGAGCAGGGGCCTTTACTCAGGCTTTTACAGAAAAATCATCAGCTGTCTTGTTATTTGCATAAAGATATTTCAACATGTATTACAGGTTGAGCATCCTTAATCCGAAATCCAAAAAGCTCCAAAACCCAAAACGTTTTGAGTGCCGACATGACGCCACAAGTGGAATATTCTACACCTGACCTCACTTGCCCATGTGTGGCTCTGATGCTCTGTTGGCGCCAGTTTGTTACCAATCATCATCAACACCAGACCTAAGTGCATTACTCACTGTGTTTTTTGCTTATTCTCTGCTCTGTGATACAAAGATATCATTTGAAAATGTCAGAAGGGGCTGCAGATACCCCTATGGGTAACAGTGATAAGAAAAAGAGGAATCATTTATGTTTATCTATAGCACAGAAAGTCAAGCATATACAATGGTGGTCCCATAAGATTATAATGGAGCTGAAAAAGACTACGTTGACGTTGAAGGCATCATAACGTCATAGCGCAATGGATTACTCATGTGTTTGTGGTGATGCTGGTGTAAACAAACCTACTGGGCTGCCAGTTGTATAAAGTATAGCACGCACACCTATATACAGTACATAATACTTGATAATGATAATTAACAACTATGTTACTGGTTATTAAATTATACTGTACTTTTTATCATTATTTTAGAGTGTACTCTTTCTATTTGAAAAAAAAAAAAAAAGTTTACTGTAAAACAGTATGCCATGTTACGCCGGCAGCAGCCTCATACATCTCGTGTTTACTGCGTATCTGTACAGGTTTGTAGTCTAGGAGCAGTAGGCTATACCATCTAGATTAGTGTAAGTGCACTCTATTATGTTCACACAACAATGAAATCACCTAACGACACATTTCTCAGAACATATCCCCATCGTTAAGCGACACACCACTGTATTCCAAAATCCAAAACACTTCTGGTCCCAGGCATTTCGGATAAAGGATACCCCACCTGTATGTGTGAAAAGCCACATCACTACTCATACAGAAAACAGCCAATCACAGTTCAGAGAGTCAGCACTTCCTTCCCCTAAACATTTGTTTAAATATTCACACCCTGCTCATCATGAACTACCATTTGTGGTAATCTTTCTCCATCCTGTTAAACTGTTTCCTCAATAACTAACTAATTCCTTACAAATGTAGACTTAACCTTGCTCTACAAAGAAATCAGACAATGCAATCAGGGACTTTATCAGCGTAAAGACAAATTTCCAGGTGTTGTTTGGTGTTTGCTTTTTATTTAAACAGCTGATAAGATAATAAGGCATTAAAATGATAGAAGGTGAATGGAATGAAGGAAAAAAGAAGAGGAATAAGAGACCATAAAGACAAATCCAATTCCTCTCTCTCCCTCTCTCTCTCTCTCTCTCTCTCTCTCTCTCTCTCTCTCTCTCCCCCCTCCCCCTCCTTTTCTGTGATGAAACTGATGTAATGAAATTGCTGAATCAAGCCACTGGGGTATTCATTAGTGTGAGCAGCATGCATGGGGGTGGGGGGGGGTGTGAATTAAAAATGACCTGAGGAGATGACTTGCCTTCTCTATGGGGCTGACCCTCTGTGACCTTTGCTGGGCAAACAGGATGGCATCATGTACAGAGAGAAAAAGGTGATCACGCGGTATACTGCCCTCGTCAAACACTCCACCCACCTCCAACTCCTCCAACACCTGGGCTGCATACACACACACACACACACAGAGTGATATTTAACTCTGGACCATTGTATGTTTACTCCATGTGAGACTGAAACTAGGAAACTGATAAACCTGTAATACCCCCTTTCCACTGACCCCAGTGCCAGCGCCAGTGTCTAATCCAGAACCAGGACTCTGCATTTCCACTGAAAAAATACCAAAAAGCTGGCGCCGGCACGGCTCCCCAAACTTGTGACAGACATTTTCTCCAAAGTTATGGTCGGGTCACATATTCTGATGACAGTTGTCGAAATATGTGACCCCTTGTGCCTAGGTCGAGCTGTTGACCAGAGTGATGACATTTTTTTGGTTATACATGGGAAGGGCAGATAAGTCACCTGAACTGGTTTGTTTGGTGCGTCAGGCATTTTCCTCCAAGTAACAGCAGGGTCACATAATCTGATTCATTTCAGTAGACTAGTAGTCTAAAGTTGTGATAGGCAGCTAAGCCTTTCTGTGTTGAATAACCAGCATTTCTAAACAAACGCTCCACACTACATTCATCTTCATTTGTTTATAGTCTATGACTTACGTTTTTTGCGTAACGAACTCATCTGTGTGAGCGAGTTCAAGCTGCCCACTGGCAACAGCACCTACTAGAGTCACAGAGTAGCATGGTCACAGAATTCAGCATGATATCAGCACCGGCACTGGCCCGGCACCATCCTGGTGGAAAAGAGCTACAACGCAAACATTGACTGGACCCAGGTTTTGTCATTGCCACTGATTTTTTCCTCCTTTTGGAGACAATGTTGAGATCTGTGCAACATATAGTATATCTACAACCACCAGCCTGGTCCAGCAGTCCTGTCAGATGACAGGTTTATCAAAGTCTTTTGTAAAATCACAGTCGTGGTCAGAATTTGTGCTCTATTCACAAAATGATATTCAGGAAGCACTGGTTATGACAAGAGTTTGTCCATCAGCGCTATGGCCAGTTTATGAATGTGTGGAACTTTATTAATGTCACTCAGAACAACAGGTCAGATGTTCTGGCATTTTTGCTACTGTGTACTGTATTTCCACAAGTAAAACCTATATCATGGCCAGTGACTGGACAGTTACAAATACAATTAAAAATCCCTAATACATGTTACTGTATGTATGTTTGTATGTATGTATGTATATACGTATGTATGTACACTAAAGCCTTTACTGGGTCGCACACTAATATGACCCCAACACGGTACCATGGCAATGCTTAGCTTACACCCAGCAGAGCTCATGAAAAGTGTTGTACCTTGAACATTGGCCAGGTACAGGTTAATTCCCAGCATCTCATAACTGGTGTTCATCTGCAGGTTGAAAGGAAAAACATTTAACAAGTTTTTCTCAATGATCTGAGATATCAAAAAGTGTCAAAAATACTGTCACAAGCAACCTACACAACACAATGTTCTTCAATACTCTAAATCTACACAACACAACCTTTTTCAGTACTCTAAACCCTGTACAATACAATCTTTTTCAATACTCTAAGCCTATACAACATAATCTTTTTTAACAATCTCAACCTATACAACGTAATCTTTAAGATAACTAAATCACACTAGTTCCGACCAACCTTGGTGAGGACTTTAACACCCATCAGGTCGATGAAGCAGACTCCAGCCAGGTCCAGTATCAGTGTGTGAAACGGCATGGGCTGCATGTCCAGTGTGACCGGAGGGTCACTGGGTGGTTCAGGGTTAGGTTTCTGATCACTCTGTTCTGCATCTTCAAAGTGGAAGTTGACGTAGCTTGTAGGTGTGGGTGTGCTTGTGCTTCCAGCGCCGAGGCTGTCAAAGTCAGACTGTAGATTGAGCTGTGAAATGGTCTATGATATACAAAATGTACACAAAACATAAAGCTTTTATCTTCCAAACATCATGACATCAAATTATTAAACATTTCCATTCAAACTTCAGTTTTCTATCACTGAACAACAAATGATTTGTGGTCCCTGGTCAGCTTTAATAATCAGCCGTCTTAATTCAGAAGAGAGTTTTTTAAGTCATTAATTGATCTTTGAATTGAGCAAAATACTTTTTTTTTTTTAATTGAGGTTGGTTTATAAGCTGAGTTTGATATGCTTTATGATTATTGTATGTAAACATTTGCAGACAAATCATCATCTTATGAACTCTCTCCCCTCATTTTCCTCTACATTAATCCTGCACTGGGGTGACAATGCAACACTGGTGCCTGTTCTCTCACCTGAGGCCTCATGCCGACCAGAGAGCTCAGTTTCCTTTTACTGACGGAAATTTTGCCTTGGTTCTCTTTCCCCTTCTGCTCCTGCTTCTCCTGCTTCTCCTTCTCCTCCTGCTTCTTCAGGAACTTCTTACGAGCCAGCAGGAGCTTACCAGGATCAAGACCAGTCTGACAAATGCAAACAGACGTACACTCTGATGATGATGATGATGATGATGATGATGATGAAGATGATGATTCCAAGGTTGAAAGCTTAACGTCTTTAATTAGCAACATACCTTTTTGATGACTTTTCGCCAAAAAATCTCAGAATTGGCAAAGTACAGAGGGGAGCAGTAACTCACTATTTTCACCCCTTCCACTAATTTGACCTGTGAATGAGGGGGAAAAACAGAGAAAAGACGATGGAGTAATCAAACAGACTATGCCACTGGATGGGAATCCATCAGCAGACTGCAAGCCTGGTCTCAAGTCAGAGCCTCATGGTTTCCACCTCTGAGTGCCACTAACCATGACTCACCATCACTCTACAGGTCCTCTCTCATTACGACAGTTAATACAAATGGTTTTTAAGAACATTGTGACCACAGAATGAATTAGCTGAATTAACTTAACATGGCTGTCTGAAAGTATTAATTAAACATGACAGTGTAAAAGAAACACATGATTTTGGGAACTGGCTATGTGCGATGGTACCTTGCTGTAGATTTTAGGATTCCTGTATAGGTCTGTGTCCATTATCTGAGCCACCTCTGATCCATTCCGGCTACAGGGAGCAACAAAATATAATATAATACAGTATAAAATACAATGTAATATAATACAGTAGTAGCAATAGCACTAGTAGCAGTAGTGGCTCCCTGAGATGATGTTTAGAGCTGTGTGTTTTCAATTCATACTCAATTTAATCTGATCAATGTAAATGTTCAATTTCAGTTAGATGTTTCATTGTTACTTTAACTCAACACAGAATCCTATATTCAACACTGTCTTCCAAACTCCTACATCAGTTACACTGTAGTTGTAAATTACACCTAGATAATTCTAATAAACCAAATTTTGATGAGAGAAAAAACATAAAATTCTACTTACAACTGAGTTTTGAAAACAACCACTAGGAAAGAGAAACCAACACCAATTGCAACACCATATGGCAGACTGAGGAAGAAGGTGGCCAAGAAAGACACAACCCAAACGCACTACAGAAGACAACAAGAGGAAGATATTTAGTGCAACTCAGAAACTCAAACACACAATAAATGTCACTGCAATGAGTCATGATGAGGTATTAGGTAAGAGAGAATGTAGATAATAGACTGCCCTGTCACCACCAGGGTAACCATGAGCTTTGGCACTCAAGGCACCGTTTATGTGTCTCTACTGTAAAGACCAGAGCTGGGGCTCACACAGTCGAGTTTGCTCTTCCTCCACAGGTAGTACGGATCAGAGAGCTGCAGCAGTGTGTTCTTCAGGTTGACTGCTATGAGGGCCCCAAGTACAGACTGAGAATAAAGAGTTATAATCATCAGCATGAGCTCCTTATATCAAGTAACAACTGTCTGACACCTGAAACTCTCTGGCTTAGACTCCAAGCCAGTCGCCTGTGTGGGCAGGACCGATTAAATACTTTTCTTACATATTTAATGAAGACTGAAAATGACCATCCAATAATACAGGTAAATAGATAAGTTACAGTTAATGTTTCCGTTAATCATTGTAATATTGAGAGTGCTGGACATATGTTATGCATTAGTTAATTATTGTCATTATTAACAATAATGATAATTATAATGATTAAGGATTAATGATTAATTATAATAATGAGTAACGATAATGATGATGATAATTATTAATGATAGTCATACCTTTGGCAGTGGTTTAAGATACGCCCCCAGGGCCAGCATGGTCACCATGACAACCAACATCACACACAGACTTGCAAACTGATAAATTAAATTATTATAATGCAAAAACATGAAAGCATTGTTTTAGTTAAGAAGTCTAAACAGCACAACATAAATCAGCATTGAGAAATGTCATGACAGTACACACAAACAGCTTTTTGCAGATTAACCACCTTCATAGTGCATTGATTTAAAATCATATTACTGATGGCTAATGTGTAGCAGTTAGTTGAGTGGCAGGTGATCTGACCTGTGATGAGCCCCCTGCACTGTCAACAGCAAGTGTTACTGACAGAGCACAGCAAATGACGTGAATCTTAAAGAAGGACCCCAGGAAGTTACTGCAGCCCAAGGCCAGCATCTCCTGCAAGGAGGCCGGACCCACAGACACAGTTAGCCATGGCAAACAGCCCATTAAATTGTCCATCAAAAACTGGTCTTATTGGACTTTTCGTGCATTAAAACCCATCCCTAACTCTGACTGATCTTATTGGACCTGTAACATATTTAATCATATCCCTAATTCTGACTGATCCTATTGGACCTGTAACATATTTAATCATATCCCTAATTCTGACTGATCCTATCCCAACATATCTAAAATTCTGACCAACAAGATCAACTTCACACCCCCTTTCAGATGGATGGCAGAATGACTATGTCATTTAATAATGGGCCTGTCCCATTTTGATGAATTTGTACCTGGTTGGGGTCCACATCATAGCCATGTTTGGCGGCCAGAGTCCTACCCATGGCCAGATTGATGACATAGCCGACAATGGCCAATGAGAAAGCAGTGGGCAGCATGTCTGCCCATTGAGTGACAGTGGGTAGGATGGGGGCGGGGAATCTAATTCAGAACATACAGGATTCAATCAATTGATAACATACACTCTAGAGATTTACATCAAATTCAGGAATGCATGGCTGAACACCTGGTCTCCCCCAGTCTCAGCTGAGCCCTGTAGAAAAGTGGTTCTCACCCCAGTGCGATGTTGCCCACTATATCCATGTGATACTTCTCTGGCAGATCCAGCGGCCCAGAGATGGCAGTGGCCACCACCACCTGGAACAACACACAGAAATGGACTTTCTGCTAGACCTGGAATGCCCTCCACAATGTTATTTCACTGGACAAGGGCTTGTGTTCTCTTTACATAGTGCCTCTGTCATTGTTGACATAGATTAAATTTCAGAACAGGATTAAAAATAAAAAAAAAAAATCACTGACAAGAACAGTATGTGCACTGTCAGCCTCTCCTAAAGTAAGAGAGGTTCTCCATTTTATCTGTACTCACGATAATGATCTCCATAGGAATGGGAAAGGGAATTTTGTGGCGGTAACGTGCACTGAGCTCTTTGACGATAATCAGTGCCACGCTGCTGACCAGTGCAAAAATCAGAGAAGCCACGTTGGTGTGAGGCAAGCCAGAGAAGATGTCCCTGAGTGTCTAATGCACACAAACCATAACATATCATAAACGGAGGTATGTCCATAAACAGTCAGTTAAAGAGTATCCCTCTTTAACCTTGAGCTAACCACAGAATCCCCATAACTTACTCTGTGTTTTCACTAACCACTGAAACCCCATAACTTATACTGTGTTTTGACTAACCACTGAAACCCCATAACTTATACTGTGTTTTGACTAACCACTGAAACCCCATAACTTATACTGTGTTTTGACTACCACTGAATCCCCATAACTTATACTGTGTTTTGATGAAAACCCTGAACATGCAGATGTGGGTAAGGCTGATCTTCATAACTGTAAACCACATGGATCTGCACTTACGTAAATGACAGCCAAAGGTCCACTGTAAGGTGGAACACTGATGCCAAAGATGTACTTCAGCACTGATATGAGGATCTGTAGCCCTGCAGCCGTCATGAAACCCCTGACGAATGACTCGGAGAGGTAGATGGCGACAAAACCGAACTGCATCAATCCTAGACCCACCTGCTCACAAAGCAGGGACAGATTACATACATGATAACTTTGATGGACCCTCTCCTCTCATACCCCGACCCACGTGGTGCACCTCATTATCACTGAGTTATTTCAGTGACTAAATTGAATAAAGTGGTAGGTTAAGTTCAGTGCCAGCATGTAACAGAAAGGTTACAATTTTCAGCTTATAAAACACATGTGTATTTATAATTTCCATATGAGGAACTTATACAATAAGCAAACTCATAAAATATCATTTCTCAAAGAAAACATATCAGCACAAGGAAATCCCCAGTGCTATGAAATGAAGTGTGAGTCTTTTTCCTGAGTAGGGTGGTTGAGTACCTGTATAATAGCAGTCAGACATGCCAGTGTTCCTGATATGCCCAGTCTGACCTGGTTCATCAGTTCCTCATCCACAACAGTGCTATTCAGGGTGGCATTGTAATGACTGAAGTCTGACTCAGGTGCCAGTCTCAAACACACGATGCCCACCATGATACTCAGCACAGCAAAGGTGCCTAGGTGTGAAAAAAAATGTATTACTTAGCAGAAGCAAAACCCTTCAGAGTAATCATTCAGTCACTGGCTTGACAAGGAAAAATTATTCATTTTAAACTAGGGTCTTATCGATGATAGAAACACAAAACTGTAGAAGTTTTTCTCATCGCTTGATTGAGAACAGGTTCCAAACACAGTGTAAAATCATCATCTTTTCCCCTAACTTACCAGGTACCATTTGATGTGCAGTGCCCATGAAAAAGTATGGGATGAGCGGGAAAAAAGAGGAATAAAGTCCGTTGACAGGGGGCAGGTTGGCCAACAGGGCAAAGGCCATGCCTGGGAGAAAAAATGCTTAAGGAAATTCCCTCACATGTATAAGGATTACAACACATCACATCAAGAGATACATAAACCGTGTGTGTTACACCATAAATCCGCTGATGTCACAACGCCAGTACAAAAATGTTTTCTGATTGCATGATACTTTGTTGATCTCAGGGCATTATATGTGTTCATTCACTCATATGAAGGTGTTTAATAATCTCTGTTCTCATTGTGAACGACCTTTATGATTTTTATACATACACACAATGGACTAATATGAACCTGTACAGACAAAAGCATTGTCAGTTGAGCTGTATAAGAGGCTGACAGACCTTGTGGAACCTGAATGGTGCCGGCACTGACCCCACTGATGACATCAAAGAGGAGGTGCTGTTTGAAGTTGTATTTGGGAAGCCAGCTCAGCACGGGCAGGTGTCTATAGAGCAGGAGCTTCAGTCGTGCACCGGAACACCTGATTCAGCAACACACAACCAAGAGAGCAATCACTATGGGACCCACCAGCTACTAGGACATCAATATGTGCAAGTCAAACTACTCATATGCTTCTTTATTTTATTCTCATGCATACCATCATCCAGTGAGTCTGTACAATAATTTTATACTCCAATCTGTACAATGTAGTGAGTCTGTACTGTAGATGTATACTCTGCCCTGCCAAACGCAGTGATTCTGTACAGTAGAGATATATTCTGCCCTGTATAACGTAGTGAGCCTGTACAGTAGACGCATACTCTGCCCTGTGTAACACAGTGAGTCTGTACAGTAGATGTATACTCTGCCCTGTATGACACAGTGAGTCTGTACAGTATAACGCAGTGAGTCTGTACAGTAGATGTATACCCTGTCCTGTGTAAAGCAGTGAGTCTACAGTAGATGTATACTCTGCCCTGTATAATGCACTGAGGCTGTACAGTAGATGTATACTCTGTCGTGTATAATACAGTGAGTCTGTACAGTAGGTGTATACTCTGCTCTGTATAATGCAGTGAGTCTGTACAGTAGGCATAAACTCTGCTGTGTGCCAGTACCTGAAAACCTTCTTTACTTTTTCACCCACAGGGAAAGCCCTCTTCTTTCTGTCAAATTCTTCATCAAAATCAGGTTGGGCATATGCTGGCCTGTCAATAATGTAACGAGGGCGGTCTTGGTGCATGGTGATCGCCAATCATAAAGATGGAGGAACTGAAAACAGCAGCAGTAGGGAGCAGTACTTTTAGGGAAAACTGACTTAGCAGCAGTTAACAAAAGTAAAAATGGTCTATTTAAAAAAAGAAAAAAGTTCCACAGAAACATTAGAACACTCTTCATTTTTTTTGCCTCATACAACAAACCTTCAAAACCATCCAGATAAAACACCTTAACTTTTGTGAACACTTGTGCTAACTTTTGAAACACTTGTAGGTGGTTCCCAATCTTTAGTCCTAATCTTTTCTTAGAGTGTTCTCATTGTTAGAGGTGCCTTTGAGACTTGTTTTCACAGCCTCTCTCATTGTTGTCTACAGTTTGCTTATCTGACCTTGCCGTAGGCACAATAACAGGATAATTTGATAACAGGATTATTAGACACAGTGGTCTCTCATAGCCATTACCACTGAGCTGCACTGAGGATGTAATGAATTAAAGTATTACATATAGCTTTTCTGTTCAGTTTTTATTCTTCAAATAGTAAATGCTTATGAGGCAAATATTTCTGTCTGTATAACAATGTCCAAAAACAGACATAAAATATAAGAATTCACCAATATAATGATGTTAAAGTTTACAAGAAAACGTATAAGTAAAAATGTCTAAAACAAATCATTTCCAACTTTAATCCTGCACTTCTCATCTATGAATCACACTGTAGATTTCTCACACACTGTCACTGTTTCAGGAATTCCATTAAGTTCCTACCTTAGACAGGCAGAGACGCTGTGACGGTCATTAGGTTCTACCTTAATGGCAGCCCAAACCTTCTGACAAATTCATTATTTGTCTTATACTGGAACAATTCTAGGGGAGGAGCTTAAAAGAGCTGTGTTAACCAAGTACTCCTTTTCTTCCAAATTCATCCAATCAAATATCCTGAAGTTCTCTCATTCAGGCCAAATATTGATCTCAAGGGTTGAGTATTACACAAAAGTCCAATTTTGTCGTGGATAGCTTTGGAACTCATGTTCTTCTCTGGATTCAGTTCCTGTCGGGACATAATGCCACCTGCTGTCCAATAACCAGAAACCTGACACATTGGCGAGACAAAAACACCACTGAGCGCAATGCCAAGAGAACTCTCTCAAAGAAGTTTGGAGTGGACACAAAACCTTGGCACCCTGGACTTAAAGAGCATTTCATTTATAATCTTTCTTTCTACATCGAGGGTTGGATCTAATGTTCAGTGGGAATTTCAAACAAACTCATTCCAGGTGTTACAATAATCAGTGTTATTATACTCAGAATTAGAACTTTGACTTACAAGTTTATTCTCCACTTTTCCAGTGGAATTCACCCTTAGAGAGAGTCCCTCCTCTGACATCTGATGAATAAAATGTTGAATGCATTTTCACAGGAGGGAAATGGTGATGTAAAGATGGCCGGAGTGTACGTCTTACAACACAACAAGAGTGTTCTAAGGGTCATTTCTCCCTGAGGAAAGACAGGTTTTGAGTGGAGATTACAAAGAAGGAGGGGCATGTTTTGGCAGCAGGGGTGGGCAATTGCATTACCATAGCATTCATTCAGTTCTGTATCAACACACCTGTAATTGGCCAACATCTTTGTTGATCAGTTACTTTCTTCAAGAGCATCTGAATGATCAGAGGTCATATAAAAAAGACTGCATACATTCTATCAATGTGGAACAAGGGCTGTCAGTCCCTAAAAACAGCTTTCCTACCAAAGCAACAACAGGCTAACTGAATGGAATGGCTCTTGTTTAAGTGAACCAGTAACGGAAGCCTTACAACCTGTCACCTACAGAAACTGTATTAATAACACAATGCTTATAAAAGACGTCAATACACAAAAATAACTTAACCCCTTCAATCTGTTTAATTCTCTGTCAACAAAACAGATTTCCAATAAAATTTACACTGCATTTAGTACATACTTTTGTTCAAATGAATTCAAGCAACAAATACTATTGCTGATGAATATAAACTAGAAAGAATCTGAAAGGTGAGGTGAACAATAAAAGCCATCAGAATCAACAGACTGTCAGCTCAGCAAACATACATTCAGAGAGATTCACACTCTTCTTCCTGTACAAATGAACAAATCTCTTATATTCTCACACTGCACAGCAGTTTGAAACAATTCTCTCCTCATTGTTCATTTTCAAGTCACACTATATCAAGGACAAGCTCATTTTACAAATTCCAGTGAGATAATCCAAGGATAAGGTTTCAAATTGCAAAACACAAAGTTATATGTAGTGCACTGGATTGTCTTAATATTTCAGGCATTTGAAAAAAAAAATCTTACAGACAAAATGTCCGGGAAAAGACATAGACATGTTGTAAGCAGGTTAATGACGCTATCTAGTGGTAGGCAGCGGAACTGCATCAGAAAGACCAAACATAGTGTTGAACATTTTTTTCCTGAACAGTCCAAATATACTGAGAGGATGGAAAACTAATAGGTGAGCTAATAAAAAAACAGTATTGTGTCACAGAAAGTCACATCCTGAATCAAGGGGACAAATTTAACCACACTGCTCATTCATTGCTTTAAGCCGCTCTACAAATAGGTCTGTGTAAATCCTCACTCACAAAGCCCACAACATTCAGGCGAGTAGGAACAGTTCAGTGGCTCTTTGTCTGACCATGTGAGGCTTATTACCTCCTTCTCAGCACTTTTCAATGCTCTTAAGATCTATCAATATATGAAACGATAGTAGACAAGACACAGAAAGATCACCCATTATTTATACTGGACTCCCAGTCAGGAAAGCTGAGTGTTGACACTACAGGGAGGTAAAAAAAAAAAAGGAAAAAAATGGTGCAAAACATCCATCCTCTTCTTCAGTTGAGTGAGCTCCAGTTCTCTCCATCTTTCCTCCTGCATGACAGGCTCCATGCATTGCCAAGTTCAGTTTTGCTCAGTTCAGAGGAAGGAACCAATCAAAAGTCACTAAGGATGCTGATGTCTGCGAACTCCTGGCGGTATCGGTAGGAGTACAGACCCAGCAGAAAGGCCCACTTGAGAGTCAGGAAGCTCCACACAGAAGACAGGTAGAAGCTTCTGGGGTCAGAGATTGCTGTGGAAAAAAAAGAGAGAGTCAGGCATCTTTTGTCAACCACATGATGGGACAATGCAGTGTGTCTTCTGACTGCTAAAGAATGTGTGGAATGAGACAAGACACAGCTAAGACCTGAGATTTCTTGTTCTCAGTGGTCTTTCATTAAGGACAAATAGCTCACACTAAGCCACACAAAGGGAAGATATTTTTAGCCGACATAACCAAATTATCCTCCTGTAAATTCAGAACGTCGCAGGGACTCTGATGTATCTATTATTCTACAGGCAGCACAGCCAATCCTTGCCTTAAACAGATAAAATCCCATTTAACTGTAGTGGTACTCTCTGATTTAAATGCTCACTACTGATCTTCTGTTACATGTGAAACAGGATGTGTTCTAACATGTACAATAAACAGTTCTACATTAAAAAGCAGTACATTATTATTTATGACATGAACTGTTTTGTTGCAGTTTATAACTAAAAAGAACAGACGCAGGGCTCTGAGCTGTGTAAGACTGTGTGCATTTGTATACACATTGCTTTTACACTGAATAAGATACAGTGTAAATGTACCTATTTTAAAGTGCAGAGGAAAACATTTTTAGCCTTACACTGCTCTGTTATGTTACTGTAAATATGAAATGGCAAACACATGTCTTAGCCTGAGAACTGGCATAAATACTGACCGGTGGTTTTATGCTCAGCTGTTGAGAGACTTACACTGTTTTTGCGTAATGGCCAAGGTGAAGAAGGTGGCAAAAGCTGATATTGCTAAAAGAGAGAAGAGAGCACTGATAAACATGAAGAACCTGAGTCCCTTCAGCCAAGTGCGCCAATAATCCTGCAGGTACATGATGTGGGTGACGAGGGCCCAGAGTGCAAGCACCCCTGCAAAGGCACAGACAAATATTTCACACATACGACAAAAAAAAAAAAAGAAAAAAAAACATTGTCACTGATGTTTCTGCCTGTCACTGGAACAGCACAATATTAAAATGACACAGGGCTGCCACATTCAGGCGAGCCTTTACTGACTCTATTTTATAGCCTCGGGCGTAATTCCACCAAAATATTACACATATAAATGAAACATGAAAGTGAAACAACTACGATTTAGATAGAAATTGTGGTCAACCTGGAGGACAACTATCACTTCAAAGCGTCTTAAAATGCTCCGACTCCGTAGTGCGAGACGCAGCACTGATGTCGTGTCAAAACCAGATATTTGGCGAAATAATGACCTCATTCGGTTGAGAAAAAGACCACTAACACCACAGAATAAAGCTAACATGACAACGATATAATAGAATTCCAGTTAATCAGCGGTGTGGACAAACTGCGTCGTTGTTTACCATGATACAGTAGCTCACCTGATAAACCGCCCATAGCCGCCGTCCATGGTTGTTTATAGACGATGTTCCAAACAAGAAAAGCCGAAAAACCTACAAGCATGCCAAATGTGGCATACCCTACTCTCACATGCTTCTTATTTATACCCATTGAGGACAGAAAAATATGCAGAAACACTGTCAAAACCTTGAACGTCAATAATTATGGCTACAAGATTGTTGTTACTATTCTACTGTGAAGCCAGCGGCTTACGACATCGACGTGATTATGTAATATCAGACCTAATCTGAACGGCGAACCGGAACAACTTGAAATTTCAGTGTAATATAATGACACGACCTACTTACAGACACGGCATTTGGTACTTTTACTTTTACTTTGACTCAAACGTATCTTCACACCACATACACTGCATATAGTGTAAAGAGAAACTGTATATTTGCTTGTTTCTTTCTTCAGCTAATAGGCTCATGGTGCAGTTAGCCTTGTCATACAACGTTTCTCATTAAAAACACGTTTAAAATTAAATGGAATAAAATCACAATGTGCCCAAATACGTGATTGTTTATGCGTGCTTTTTGCCAACGGTTAAGGAGGATTGATCAGCAGAAATTCACAGCATGAAAGACCGCTTTCAGAACTGTGATGCTACCTCTGGGTTTCAGTAACCTACATTTGTGGTCTGGCATATTGGGCGCTGCATAATATGGTACACTTCCTGTGCCACTTTAAGAGTGTCTCACAAGTCTTTTATTGAAGGGCTTTCCTGTCTGTCGGAAGAGAAAATAAACCACATCCTTGTTTCACTTTTCAGACTTTTCAACGGAGACTTTCTCCAGCACCAAATCACAGGCTTGGTCTTTGATTGGATAAAGGCTTATTGTTCGTGTAACGTCCTTGTTCTCAAACATGATAAACATGTCATTAACGTCACATCACCTACAGTGTAGTAATACAATTCAACTGATGGTCGAATGACCGAGATATTCGTTTAAAACACTGCATCAGCCACTTTAGTCTGTCTGTCATTAACTAAATCATACTTTATGGCTGCTGTAACCTACAGATGTGTGCCTGGACATTCCTTCTATGTATAAATGCAACTTCATAACAGCTCAGGGGTAATTAGTCTTCAGAATCATTCCAATTCTCAGATATAAGCCTCCTGAGGACAGCAGGTCAGCTGGAAGACATTCTCCTTTTTGTCACTGCTAAAATTCATATGGCAGGAAGAGACATATATCAGTATCACCATGACTACCATTCTGTCATTTTTATTAGTTATTAGTAGTTATGCATGTTTGATATCATTTTTGTAATGGTAGCACAAGAGGCCTTTTAGTGAAGTTAAAGTCAATACCACAGTTGCGTAAGTTCCTCCTTGAATTAGAGCAGAGAAATCCTTATTTTACTTTAATCCTTATGTTTTGTTTCATTCTGTGTGTGATCTCACAGTATGAGCTAAAAAAGGATGTTCTGGCACTGTGTAGGCCTGCTAGTGGAATGAGGGGAGTGACACAGATGTGCCCTGGCCTCCTTCCCTTTCTCACAGTGCAGAATCATTACGCACACGCACGTGTGTGTGTGTGTGTGTGTGTGTGTGTGTGTGTGCAGAGTGTATATATATATATATATATATATATATATATATATTAAGCAAAACAATTCTTCCCTCGCCTCTGTGGGCAGTCTTCTTTCCCCTCCAAGTTCGGGTCCTCTACCAGAGGCCTGGGAGCTTGAGTGTCCTACGCAGTATCTTAGTTGTTTCTAGGACTGTGCTCTTCTGGACAGAGATCTCAGATGTTCTTCCTGGGATCTGCTGGAGCCACTCTCCCAGTTTGGGGGTCGCAGTTCCGAGCATTCCGATTACCACCGGGACCACTGTTACCTTCACCTTCCACCTCCTTTCTAGCTCTTCTTTCAGCCTTTGGTAATTCTTGAGCTTCTCGTGTTCCTTCTTCCTGATGTTGCTGTCGCTTGGGACTGCTATGTCTATCACTACGGCTTTCTTCTTCTGCTTGTCCACCACTACTATGTCCAGTTGGTTAGCCAAAACCAGCTTGTCAGTCTGTATCTGGAAGTCCTACAGGATCTTAGCCCGGTTGTTCTCAACCACCTTCGGAGCTGTTTCCCATTTTGACCATGGGACTTCCAGTTCATACTCAGTACAGATGTTTCTGTATACTATGCCAGCCACTTGGTTATGGTGTTCCTTGTACGCCCTGCGTGCTAGTGTCTTACACCCTGCTGTTATGTCCTGGATTGTCTCAGAGGCGTCTTTGCACAGCCTGCACCTGGGGTCCTGCCTGGTGTGGTAGACCTCGGCCTCTGTTGATCTTGTACTCAGGGCCTGTTTCTGAGCTGCCATGATCAGTGCTTCTGTGCTGTCCTTCAATCCAGCCTTATCCAGCCACCAGTAGGAGTTCTCGATGTCAGCCACTTCCTCTGTCTGACGGCAGTACATGCCACCCAGGGGCTTATCCTTCCATGATGTAGCCTGCTCCTGTTCTTCTTCCTTCAGAGGTTTCTGCTGCCTGAGGTATTCACAAAGCACTTCATTGCTTGGGGCCATCTTCCTGATGTAGTCTTGGATCTTTGTTGTCTCATCCAGGAAAGTGGCATATCCATATATATATATACACACACACACTGACACACACACACACACACACACACATGCATATACACACATACACATAGAAAAGATAACAACAACAAGATAATGGCAATGCTGAACATGTGAACATGCAATATCAGTAGCAGCAGCATTGTCAACATCAGAAATATTATAAAAGCTAAGTGCGTATACATACATATCCATTTAGGTCATTAGATTGTTGTTTGTGTAGTTGAACGATTGCCATTGAGATAAATGGGCCCTTGTAACAGTTTGTTTTGATTGTGGGTACACTGAATCTTGCAGAAGGGAGGAGCTATAATTCAGCTGACGGTGGGTGAGACTTGTTGTAAACCTTGTGTGCTTTAATGTTTGGTTGAGAAAGAAGCAATTTATAGAGATCAGATTGTTTCACCCCAAAGATCTTACTACAAGTTTCCATTAACTATTCCAGCTTCTTTTTCTGTCCAGTTTTTGAATGCCCAAACTGACATATACACACAATAACATAAACACACACATACACACACACACACACACGCACACACACATGCACGCACACACGCACACATACGCACACACGCACACACGTACACACATGCATGTGCAGACATGCAAACAAAAACACACGTCAAATCAAGTTTCAGGGCATGCTTCTAATGGCCAATCAGAGAACAGCAGGAAGTGGGCACTGGGGCTCATCCTCACACTCACACAGGCACACACTCACACACACACTTATGCATGAGATGAAAACTTTGATCCAGCAGACAAACAAAAGCAAAACAGCCAAAGGGTCCATGTAAGAAAGGCAGCAAAAGAAAGTGGATAAAAAACAGCAGGATCATTTGTCAAATCTAGAGGGATCTCTTTATCACACAGATGGATGCAAGTAAGTGATCTTTCACCCACAAATGTTTTACATGTTGTAGTTTAAAAATTGGCTAGTTTTCTTGCAACTCACATGCTCTGAAAATGAAGAAATCAAAATCAGCAGGGGATTTATTGAAGCTGTGTCCTGGAAGAGATTGAAATAGCAGGATTATGTGTGGTTGAGTATAATTGTAAAACCAAAATGGGACCAGGCTACCGTGGTTTAATATATAATAAAACCAAAGGGTGTGTTTGACAAGTGGAAAAACACAATATCAACTCATACACTGTCCTTGGATTTGAAATGAAAATGTTATCTTTTTCCTGATTCATTGGCATTGTCTGGTTTGCTGCAGTAGCAGAGTAGACTCTGCCTGACATGAAAATGAAAATCTTTTTCCTGATTCATTGGCATTGTCTGGTTTGCTGCAGTAGCAGAGTAGACTGCCTGACATGAAAATGAAAATCTTTTTCCTGATTCATTGGCATTGTCTGGTTTGCTGCAGTAGCAGAGTAGACTGCCTGACATGAAAATGTTGAATAATGCAGCATAGCTTATCTGCTAATTTTACTGCAGCCCAACATGTTCTGAGAGTATCTGATTTCTGTTTGCGTGTCAGAGTTCATGTCGAAATGTTTTGGATACCAATCATTTTTGGATGGCATTTTACCCATATATTCCTCACCTATGCCGTGGTGAGGTCAGGGCATGTGTCTTTAGTGCTGAGACATAGTGAAATAACGACAATGCTGAAGACAAAAGCACTTCTACAAAAAAACCACAGCATTGGTTTCATGTGGTGTCTGAAAGGAAATGAAAGATGAGTAAATGTGTGGGAAAGAGAGACAGACAAATGTAGTGGCAGCTGAAGAAAAAGAAAAAAATGTTTTTTAAGCTGCAGTAAGGTGTTTAAGAGAAGAGTTCAGAGGTAATAACAGAAATTTTCAACACATATGGGTGCCCTCCCTTCCCTACCTTCCTCTGTCCACATATCACTCTATCTCTTTCCTGCCACCTCCTTTCCTTTCTGGGCATGAAAGAGGGGTAGATAGGAAGGAAAAAGTGAGATGTATGTTAAAATTTCTGAGACAATTGATTTAGTGTCATGCAGATGTATAGCCTACTCTGTCCTGAAGCTACTGAGGAAACACATCTAAATACAGTTTAGCTTAAGAGTGACAGCTTTCTTCATTTATCTAAGGTGGGTGCCTGAACTTCCATGTGTGTGTGTGTGTGTGTGTGTGTGTGTGTGTGTGTGTGTGTGTGTGTGTGTGTGTGTGTGTGTGTATTTCACGGAATTGGTTCAGACCTACTGTAAACAAACACAGATGAAGTTGCTGATGGAACTGATGGAACAGTCAAAGCTGTGGATTCCAGAGCGGGTGGTGATGTGTTAAAGGAAATCCCACTCCCTTGCCCAGGGGAGCTGTACACACATCACAAAACAAAACTAAACACACACAATGTTCCCTGCACCCTCCACATTTACCAAAGTGCTGTCTAATTGCTGTTTCACCAGAGCTCTAATTTAAAAAATAATTCTATACAAACAATTCAACAAAGCCATCAACAGGGACTACTGATTTTGTCACTGTTATTTTAAGGGGGGAATGGAGCACTGCCCTCAACCTGTCAGTAAAAAAGGGATAAATTATAAATTATATTAGTAATACTGGTAATCAGACACTAGGTGGTGCTCTTCAACAGTATATCATTTGGGGGAGCAGGGGGGTGCTGTCATAGTTGAAGTTTTTGTTTCTTGCCCGCTGGTCCTTTTGAAATGCCTGCTTGCCATAACACTGGGACATGCACTGCCTGTTCATCAGACTGAGACGCCATGCATTTTATGGTCCTCCTCACATGTGAATAATATCAGTCCAAACTCCATGCAAAGTGAGATGGCAACAAAACCACTCCTTCAAATCCCTTCACTCAGGAGGAGAGCATTCTAGTGTCTGTCTATGAAACTTGGTATCAGAAACTCAGCACTTCACTTGATGTGAAATATCAGTGCATCTTTGCTGAATTCTGTTTGTCAATGTGAGTCAGGGCCGTCTGTCTCCATTCCTGTCAAGCTCCCCCCAGCCACAACTTCCTGCCTCTGACCATCACTTCACTGCATCTGCTCGGCGAGATGAATCAATGTGACGACATGTCGTTAGACAACAAAACACAAGACACCTTGTGACAATGGAAGCCAATCTAGACGATCCTATCTGGCGTGAGCTGGCTTTGTGCTGTTCTTTATCAAACCGCCATGTTTACATTCTCCAGCTGAGGTCATGAGTTGGAGAACTGGATTCTTAGCCTGAGCACAGTCTTTTAACTGGCGTCAGCCCAGGGCCTGTGGGGCATTTGCAGGAGAGATGCAGGCAGACACAGCTCTCTGCAATTCAACCGAAACTCAGCTTACGATTCATGCCAGCTAGTCCTGTAAAATAATTTCCAGAGATGCGTAAAAGAAACAGGCTGTATTCCTTTTGGCAAAAGCACATCTGCAATTGGAAACAGGGCAACGCTGGTAAGACCTTTTCCAGTTGGGTTGTCTTGGATGTCTGGGGTTTATGGGAAGGAGAGGAGGGGTTCTGTCACTTTATTCAGCCTGGAAGAAGATGCTTGTTAATGGTGTGAGGTCATTTTTACACTATCTCTGTCTTTCTCTCTGTGCGCCTATCTGTCTGTCTTTCCCTTTGTCTTCTTTCTGTGTTTGGTGCCATTTTAAAAAGGGAGTGTGTGTTTCACTCACTGGCAGTTAAGTGAGCCTCTTATAGGAGTCTAGCTGGAGAGGAAATGCCCTGGGAACTTGGGGAAAACATCCCGTGCTCCCTGTCTCATGTGAGGGGATGAGAGAGAGTAGAGAGGATGGAGGAGGGATGAGTCAGAAAACAGATGAGTCTAGAAGATTGTAGAAAGACAGGTGTGAGAGTCTTAGACAGAGCAGTGGATACCTTTCAGAGACATGCAGACCTGTGGGAAGAAAGTCTGAACACAGTTCATGTAAACACATCATACACACACACACACACACACACACACACACACACACTTTGTACCATCGAAAGGCACCATCTTACAGCTTTGCAATGATTTACTAACGCTAGCAGAGTAACAGTTTAATGAAATATACAGTGTAATCAGATTTATAAACAATGTCGAGGCTGGTCTATTAATAAATCATTGGGACTGTTTGTTTATGTTAACAATGAGTTGTTTCTGGCTCATCCTAACAGCTCTTGCATAAGTTATCATTTGCACAAATTGAAGTTTAGTACTGGTGGACAGTCAGTCATTTAATCGTAATTGTGTTCTCTATCTTGTTAAATATAAAATTCATAATTCATTGGCGTATGAATGACATCATAGGCAGAGTGTTGTGAAAATACAAGAAGGTTTGTATGAAAAAGCAGGCTGTGTCCAGGAAGGGCAGGCCTCCATCCTTAAACAATGGTCTGGACTTGAGGATTACATAACACACATGGCCTGCAGTCCAATCATGGAGGGGCAAAGAAAAGAGGAAGATCCAGTATGTCATTTTTAAGAAATATAGTATATCTGACAACACAAACCCACAATGCTTAGACACAGACTGGTGATAACAGTGAAATCAGGCGTATGAACTAGATGGACATCAGTGTAAAATGACATGTGTTAAACTTCATGTATGAAACATGGAAGAGAAATGTTTTAAATGTTGAAAACAAGCCAAGTATGTGAACTGTAATCAAGTGAGTTTCTGTTTCTTTCTTTTTTGCTTTCTGTCTGTCTGTCTCTCTCCCTCTCTCTCTCTCTCACAGCCAGTCCTCCAGCGGAGTGTTCTGTGGACTCAGACACATTTGTGCAGACTCCTGTGCTGCCACTCAGGAGAATAACTCCAGATGAACACGTAAGTTCCCTTCCATTGAATCAAGTCCTTCCTAAACACAGCCTTTTAGAGCAGGAATTGACTATTTAACACAAAGTGAAAGTTGGCAGTGAACATGCTATTGCTGCTGAAGCAGTAGATTATGGGCACGCCTCTCTGTTACTCTCCTTCAAGGCTTGTCAAACGCCTGTGCTACACAGATAAAAGAGCACACTTGCACTTTGGTAAAAGAGAGAGAGAGAGAGAGAGAGAGAGAGAGAGAGAGAGAGAACTTCCAACTTCCCCTCTCACAGAATCAATCAGTTAAATAGTAATAATTTACCTGTTCCATCTGTGTTTCATGGTGTCCCTAAAAGGACTTCAAATCAATCTGTTTAAAATGTACAGACTGACTGATACAGCATTGTGCTTTAGTAACTCTCGACCTTCAGATGTTTTCAGACAATTATAAAGTAATTAAAGATTTCTTTCCATTTTTTTAATTTATCACTTGAAAGAGAGCAAATCAGGAAAATGTGTTTTGTTGACTGGTAAGATAACCATCAAAGCGGAGGTTGCGCTATCTTCTAAATAAACACCACCGTCTGAGCAATGTGACCAACAAGGTAGAACTCTTAAGAACAAGGTTCTATCTGTAAATCAGAGAACACAAGGTTTTGGCCACTGATACCTTATCCTTGCACTCATCGTATCACCTAGTGACTTTTTAAGACCATTTCAAACTAGTAAACAAGTAAAATTCGATTAAGTACTTTTTAAGAATGGGCAGAAACAAGTAACAATGATGGCATGTATAACTTATAGCTGAACTGTTACTTTGTGAAAGAGGCGATAAGGGGACGACTTGCTGGCAACATAACGCATAGTATCAAAGAGAAATGGAACAAATGCTGACGGACATCGGGGACTGAGAGGCGCGTCTGCTCCGATAGGGGAGGGCGAGTGGGAAGGCGCGAGTTAGTTGTTGAAGTCGCTCGCCAAAGTTAGCGCGAGGACTGTTTCCCTAGGCAGCGCGAGCGCTTACAGGTGCCTCGGGGATTGGATTCGTGGTACCTTAAATTGCTAAAATAATGGGATTTTCTTACGGATGACACGTATCGCCTGTATTTAACGGGAAAGATGAGACATGTTTGTGGGTGTAGTACACGCGAGGCGTTAAAAGTACAGAGTTTTTAATCGAAGCACTTATGTTCCTGACTCCCGACCCGGATAAAATGCATCTATTCCGAAGTTACAATTACCGCCTTTATCCCGACCGGTGTTCTGTGGAAACACCGACTATTCGTGGAATCAGCTGGGTAAGTTTTTATAATTATGAGTGATGATTCGAGATTTTTGTTTGTTTGCTTGTTTTTTCGTTTTTTGAAAAGTTAAAGCAAGTTCTGGTGTTCTGGAAATATTTGTGCTTTGTGTTTATTGTCTTGAACGGTAAAATGATAGGTAAATGGTTGAAATTGTGGTTAAGTATCGTGTGGAATGTTTATTTGCGTGGGAGGGGGATATATGATGACACGGGTCTAGAGGATCTGACCACGTTAATGAAAAAAGTGGAAGCAGACATAACATTACCCTATGCACATAACTGCAGAATGGGACATAAAACAAGAGCAGGGCCAGTGAGGTGCTCTCTGTTCTCCTAAGAGGGGTGTGGGCACAGAGAAAGACGAGGCCAAAGTTTTTATGAAGGAAGAGTTAATAATAGCCTATTGTTTATTGTTCACCTGAAGGATTGATCCTTCTGTTCGTGGAAAAGGATGTGCAGAGGGGAGTTTTTGTCCTCTACACAGAAATGCCAGGATATTGGAGGTTCGCATCTCAGAGAGCCAATTTTTTCCTGACATAACTCTCACATCAATCACAGTCCACAAGACAGGTTTTTAATGTGCTGCATGTGTGAGCTTGACTGTATCTCTTGTCTTGTTGTGATATCAGTACACTTTGATACATTTTTGTGTCCGGAACCAATGAAGTCAACACAATGACCACATGTGAACAATAAAAGTAACATACCAGAGCCAAACCTGAAACACTATTCTAAAATTTCTGGGTTAGTTATCTAACAGTTTTAATAATATGTAGCAATTAGCACACTGTCCATTGAAATTCTTCAAGTAATATGTTTTTAATTAGAAAATGCCCCAAATTAGTGCAACACAACAATTTCTCTCAACATTATTATGGCTTTTGCGGTGATCCAGGTCTGGTATTGGTCAAAGTGTCAAGTATAAACCTGTGGTGATGTTAATCTTGTACTTACCAATCATTTGGAAAATTTCAAAGGATTTTGCATAAGTCCACATCCAATTAATGGTGTTTCACACTGAGCTGTGATTGCAGTTATGGATTTGCCTGTGGGAACCAGGCATTAAGACTGTCATTGGCAGTCACTGTGTAGTGTTCACTGGGACGTTAAAACACAGTCCCACAGTGTCCCTCACTCTGCATTCCTGCCCAGGGGCTGGTGACTTTTGGAGACATAGCAGGACAAATACCTCAGATGCACAAATACCTCAGAGGCCCCTTTGAGGTAATACACTGGTGAAGGAGAGAGATAGTCTACTCCTGTCAGAGTCTGGGCCTCTAACAAACTACGTTTTACATGATTCTGTTTTTCCTTCAAAACTACACTAACATCATGTCATTGCCAATCCCAGAGAAAAAGGTTTGCTAAGTTGACCAAGGATGAGAAGTAAACATACAACTCATGCACATTAGATCTGGAACTGAAAGGGCATGTTATTTAGGGTGCACTGGTTTCCAGCCATTGTCCACATATTTAACAGCCTGGGTGATAAAATGTGGCTCTTTCTTGTTTGCTCTTCCTAAGGAAAGAGGCAACAGTTATTGGCTGTTGCCAATACAGAGCAAACATCTCTGGGCTGTCTGTGGATCTCAGAAAGTTCTCTCAGACCTTACAATGTGTGTATGTTTTTTTTGTTGTTGTTGTTTTTTTTGATGATGATTGCACTGTTTATTATGTATGGGGGATTTTTCTGGCTGATAATAAAGCATACTAGGCTTTATTGCTTTTGGGGTGTGGATCACTGGTGCTCGCTCATGTGACCGAGTGGCCGATACAATGGCGTTTACTCAGTCAACAGAAAGAGAGGGTGCGGAAAGTTACATTACGTACACAACCACAGAGGGAAAACAAGTCACGACAGCCCAAAAGGACAATGAGGAGAAGTTCACCTAATCCCATGAGGACTAGGGCTTCTCCCCTTCTCTCCCCCTTAACCCAATGCTTCATTCTCCTCTTCTCCCCCTCTCTCCCCCTTAACCCAATGCTTCATTCTCCTCTTCTCCCCCTCTCTCCCCCTTAACCCAATGCTTCATTCTCCTCCTCTCCCCTTCTCTCCCCCCTCATCCAATGCTTCATTCTCCTCCTCTCCCCTTCTCTCCCCCTTAACCCAATGCTTCATTCTCCTCTTCTCCCCTTCTCTCCCCCTTAACCCAATGCTTCATTCTCCTCCTCTCCCCTTCTCTCCCCCTCACCCAATGCTTCATTCTCCTACTCTCCCCTTCTCTCCCCCTTAACCCAATGCTTCATTCTCCTCTTCTCCCCTTCTCTCCCCCTTAACCCAATGCTTCATTCTCCTCTTCTCCCCTTCTCTTCCCCTCACCCAATGCTTCATTCTCCTCCTCTCCCCTTCTCTCCCCCTCACCCAATGCTTCATTCTCCTCTTCTCCCCTTCTCTCCCCCTTAACCCAATGCTTCATTCTCCTCTTCTCCCCTTCTCTCCCCCTTAACCCAATGCTTCATTCTCCTCTTCTCCCCCTCTCTCCCCCTTAACCCAATGCTTCATTCTCCTCTTCTCCCCCTCTCTCCCCCTTAACCCAATGCTTCATTCTCCTGTATACCTCTGTACAAGAATTATCAGTGGTACATTCAGTTGTTCCTCACAGTTAAATAAACATCCACAAGATTAGTGTGAGGCCTAGCTTTTGTCCTCACCAACTGAGCTTCAGTACTAGCGTGAGCCCTCAGTTAGACCACAAGCCTTCTCACTGTTCCCTTTTCCTCCCAGAATGTCCCTTAGCCACCTACCCTCTCCTGAGAGCCCTCAGAAGAAAAGCTGAGATCCAGGTCCATAAACAGTCCTGCTGTGCTTTGAGAAGATGGTAGTTGATAACACAGAGCAGCTGGAATGAGAACAAATGCAGTCTGACTAACAATGGGTCATAAAAGATGAGTTATAAAGAAATTAAATGACCAAAAGGGGAAGTGTATGTTCTGGTTACAGGATGATGAGCTCTGAGATCAGGGGTAATTTGTGTTTCTGTTTCTCAGCTGACCCAGGTAACTGATGAGTTTTTCTTCGCCTTAGCCTTAGCCTCAGCCTGTGCTAGCTCAGCACCACAGGAGAAAAAGAAAGACAGTGCCCATCTCTTTTGATGACTGGCCATAATCCTCTGACTTGACATAAAGGTGTGCAGGTTTAAACCAGACTGAGACTCAGAAAAAGGGCCCAGGCTGAGGACAGGACCCGCATGTTCATCCTCAAATGAGAAAATGCTGTAAAACATCACACAACATCATAATGTCTTACAGCAATGGTCAGACAGGTTTAAATGGGTTTGATGAACAAAAATGACAGAGACTTTTCAAGCTCTCACACAAGTCAGTGAATAAACAGGTCTAAACAACCAGACAGGAGCTCCGCAGGGGTCCCACAGAGGGGTCCCACGGGCACTTTGACAGATAGTATGGCTCATATCAAAACATTTCTCTAAGGCCATGTCACAGATAATTTCACATCCTTTTATGAGTGTTCATATTGAATATCCCAAGTAAAGGTCTGTGAACAGAACAGAGTTTGTTTTGGAACACATCCTTTGTGTTTCCAAGATGTGTAATTACATCACAGCACCATTTGAGCTCTTAGTAACGACCACCAAAACAAAACTTCACTAGACTAACTTGTCATTCCCTAACAGAGGAAATGATATAATCACCATCTTCATGTAAAATTCCTTTGAAGGGGAAGTGTTTTTTGTTTTAAAAGCTTTCAGTTAGTCAGTTGTAAGGATCCTTGCTGAAAACAGTCTTGAGGACACAGAGGTGAGCTCGTGCTGTGTGTATATCCAGTTAGACACGCCGCCAGCGTCACCTCCTCAGCGTCAGTCATTACCACGTCAAGCTTCAGCACACGTTTAGAGTAGTTTGTTTGAATTTGCAGAGTGTTGTCTTACACATTTGGAATACTCAAGTTTCAAGTTTCAAGTTTGAAGTTTTATTGTCATTTACTAGATAACAATGTGGACATCACTATCAGTAATGAAATTCTTGGGCTCGGCGCCAGCTCAGTTTGCACAATGTAAGTAAGAGTAGATAATAATAAAGAATAGATAAGGTAATATAAAGACATATATGTTAAAAAAAGGAAATATATAGATATGCAATAAATAGAGGAAAGAAATGTAGAAATATAAAAAAATATAAGAATATAAGTCATATTAGTAGTGTGTGACTCTGTGTAAAATACTTGTCCTACAGTGACCTGGAAATGTGAAACAAAACACAAATTAAAAAACAAATTGAGAAAACTGGTATAAGAACTGATGAAAAAAACAATTCATTGAAAAGCGATAATATGATGGTCTTAAACCAAAAGGAAGTATGAAAACAAAAAGGGAAAGCACTGTGCATTTTTGTTTTCATGTTTTTTATGTGTTTTGCAGCTGCAAGCTGATATGTGCTTCTGACAGCCTTCATGTGGTGTTGGTTCACTTCAGTCGGCTGTCTCCACTGGCACCTCACACAACGGATCCTTCACATTACTCTAATGTAAACGCTGGCTCTTAAAGTGAACTGTGAGAGATTCAGACAGCCTAATCAAATGTTTGATAAAACATGATGTAGAAGTAGCCCATATAATCAACATTACATGTTCTCCCTATATGTGTGTTTTTGCCCGTTGTCTGATGTTTTAAAGGCTGCAAACTTTGACAACCTGCCAGACAAGTTCCTCAGGAATGAAATTCATTATCTCAACTTTTCCCTCTCCCTCTTTTGTCTTTCTGTTAATTGAGGTAGGGTCAGGCAAAGAGCGCGAGCTGAAAATTCCTCTGGGATTCCCGTATGGATCATAAAGCTGGGCTGTGTGTTATGGATTTTAATGAATGTCTAATGAGTGTGAGGTGGGCGGTGGGGAGCGGGGAGCGGCCATGCCTTTGATTCCCTTCATTATGTTATTGTGTGCGGGTGAAAAGTGAGTGGTGCTCAGGCAGTCCTTAACTAAACAAAACCACGATAACACCATCCACAGTCAGACGGGCACCTTGACCAAGTCCCAGTGAGAAATGTGCCGTAACAGTGGGCAGACCCAGAAGGGCCAGAGTGGAGGTTTGATTAGTAGAAGAGATATAGCATATTTACATGGCTTTTAAAGTATCTCAGCCTTTACTGCCTTTACTGTGTGTGTCGGAGAGAGCATGAGAGGTTGTGTCGAGCAGCTTAGAAAACACACACTGTGGTCTAGAGAGCCACAGTTACAGCACTGTGCTGTTGGATATGGGCTCATGCTTTTCTCTGAGTGGTAGTGCAGTCAGTACAGTACGCCTGTTTGATTCAGTAGGCTTACGAGTGTCTCTCAGTTGATTGTGCAGATAAGTGTGTGACTGTACTCTGACCAGGCTCTGTCTTCTCTCTCGCACAGACTCCGCTGCCAGAGGCTCTGAATCCAGAAGACACTATGAAGCAGGTATGAGTGCTATGCGTTAAGACCTCATCAAGTGACTGTGTCTTTTGACTCTTCTCTCATTTGACATGAGAATGTGCCTGATGTTGTACTCAGAGGATTATAGATTATACAGATTACAATGGAATTATATAATTTAATAATGCCTTAATGGGAACTGGCAGGATTATCTTTAAACAGTAAACAGGGATCATTGATAATATTGCCATAAATTAACACTATTTTATATATTTTTTTATGGTTAACTAATTCACCAATGTGCATTACATATATTTGTTATATTCTGGATGAATAACAAACTGAGATATTAAGAGCCATAAACCAAGATTACTTTTAACCAACAAGCCACAATGATCAAAATCATCTCATACCCAGATGACAATGTGTACTCTTCATATCTGTCTTTTGTCTGTTTTCATTAAAGTACACAGCTTGTCTCTGTTTGATATAATTACACATGTAATGCCATCTGAATCTTATATAGCACATGAAAATGTTTTCCATCTCATTTTTCCTCTAAACTCTGTGAATCTCAAACATAAATTTAAAAAAATAGGAAGAGTAAACAGCCAGTATGACTATTTATTGTAACTCTCCTGCCCTGTGGCGAGGCATAACTATTATGTCATCTCTCCTGTCATATGACTGCGTACGATACCCCTTAAGGAAATCATGTGAGACATGGAGAGAGGGAGAAGCTGTGCTTTCTGTGACCTTGGATGTCAGCTGTAAACCATCATATGTGATGTGTTTTCCCTCTCACTGGTTTTGGCTTTGCAGTTCAACGATTACTGTAAACCTTTAGAATCATTCCTGCATTCACTTTTCAGGCTTTGCCTCACAGCCTTACCTCTTTTTATTGGACTCTCTGTCTGCCAGTATCTTACAGTGTTTGTTTGCTCTGAAAATGCTCAACTCTTTCTCTGTGTCTCCAAAGAAAAAAAAATACTTTCAGTAATGGTCTGGCAAATACAGAGGACTTAAAGAGTCTAAAGTTCCGCTTTTGACAAGCAGCTACGTCCCCTTCTCCAGCCTCCACTGCCCCCGCCCCCAACCCCACCCAAAACGTTCTTGGCCTGAATCTTATCTCCGCTCTTTCAACAGTCACCTTAAAACAGGCCAGAGAGAACCGTGGATATGGCTAATGCTGAAACAACATGTTTTGGAGTGTCATTTCATTTACACACCATCATCCTTCACTGATGGGCATTGATGTGACATTACCTCACATAGAATCTCCTCAGAGCTGTGCACTCATAGATATCTATACACACACACACATACACACACACACAAACACACACACACATACACACACACACACACACACACACACACACACCCACACACACACACACACACACACACACTTGCTATGCATACACACGCACACACACACACACACACACACTTGCTATGCATATACACGATAACCCCCCACATTTTCCTCTAGCAACATTTTGCAAGTTTGTTTGTTAAAATTACTGAAAAGGTTTTTTTCCCTTTGGGGTCTGGAAACTGCCTTGTGGACATTGATTTACTAAAAACAGTGAAAGCAGGAAATTAGAAAGCAACTAATGCTGCCAAGGAGTGAAATTAGCTTTTCCTGGAGCTCTCAAAGCACCCATTTCCTCAGGTGTTTAATGGGAGTGCTACTGTCCTATGGAGTGCATCTTTTAGTGGAGAGAGTGAGATTTTTTTCATTCATTTGAAAACATTGCTGAGCTTACAGGAAAGTCGCTTTTCTCTGATTCCTCAGTCTTCCTGGCTAGACATTGTTAGGAACCACTGCACTTTGGCCAGCTTCACAGCTACATGAAAACAACACAATGTATAACTAGTTCTGTGACACCATGGTCCTTATTTTTTGCCTATGCTGCAAAAATTATGCTGACATTTAACAGTCCTCTTAAAGAAATATGACTTCTAAAGTGTCCTTTGTAATTTTATCTTAATTCATGTCCTGCCCTGACCCCTCTGAGCAAAGGGGATAAAGGACATGAAGGGTAATATAAGTATATGAGTGAAGTGTAACATGGATATTTGAGTGGTGATGTGGGGCTGCTGTAAAAATCGTCCATGTTTACAAACACAGTGGTGTGCTGCACTCTCACAGTGAAACATTAAAGGTCATGACCTCTCTATTTGGCATGCATGTCTCAGCCAATCCGCCCCCTCACTGTTTCATTGTCTCACTGTTTCCTCCTACTCGGCTGTGTAGGAATGGAGTATTTCACTCGGCCCACCAGTGTCACACCTCCCATCTAGAGCTGGGTAGCTGTCCCATCTACACACAGTTACTGTGTACAGGGTGTTAGGGTGTTTGTGTGTGTGGGGGTGGGTGGGGGGTTGGGGTTTCCTCCACTCTTCACAGTGCAGAGGTGTTTTGAAAGTCACTACAGAACAGACTGATGGACTGTCTAACTGTAACTTTTAAAACACATTCCTGTCCTCAAACTTCGGTCATGATTTAACATCTTATTCTATAAACCTTGTTTAGGACAACAGAGACAGATTCTTGAGTGGTGCTGTGGGTCAAAGAGACCAGTCACATCAGATTATGTTTCACATTATTTCCACTTTAATGAGGTGTTCAGACCAGCTCAGTCAATATTTAATTCTCAAAGAGAAGGAGTGATGAAATACCGTCACACTTCGCTTACAGTGGAAGCATCATGTCTGCCATTGAAAAACAGACGGATTATTTTCAGTGTCATCTATCAGTGTCACACTACCACAAACAGTGTGTGAGTAGGTTTTCATAGCATGCAGTCGACACCTTCATTGGACAGTTAACATTCCCTCCCTGGGTTAGCTCTGTTAATCTACCTGTACAGGGAACACTTTGCTCTATAACCTGGTCCCACCTGAACAAACTGCCTCACTTTCCCTTGATGAATTCCGGACTGTTTGCCTGGACCGTGTCATAGAATAACAGACATAGATGTCCCAGATACAGTTGGTAGTATGAATGCATTGCTAACAGACAGGGTCTCAGCAGCTATTTGGGAGCTCTTTGATCCCCAGAGGTTCTGAATGGAGCTGTTAGGTGCATCCGTGTTTCTTCAGGTTTCAATTAGAGGTGTAGTTGTGTGGTCAGAGCGTTTGACAGAGACAAGGACATTAACACTAGAATGAGAGATGGTCAGTTCAGACTCGCAGACTTGTGTGTGTGTGTCTGAGAGATGAGGCACATGCTGTTTGGGCCCAGGGCTTGAGTGTGACGTCACTGAGTTCGACACGATGACAAGGCCAGGTCACGGCCCCGTATGATCACGTCATGTAAATGTCTCGGGACGTGCCTCTTAGTCTGACCAGTCTGAGAGAAATGGCATTGCTCTCCCACGAGAGAGATGAGTGCACGGGCACAGAAATAGCCCTCTCACAGATTCCCCAAGGAGCGATGAAAAGGCTTGAGACTGGAGCCTTTATATGCCTTATGCCTAAGGTCTAGGTCTTGGCACAGAGTGGGGAGGGGCGGGGGGGGTTGGCGGGTTGGCTTGACATTGGTGGCTTGGCATCATTTTTGCCAAGTTACAAGGTTTAGAATATAATCTCCCAATGAGTTTCCGGAACACTATAACTGTGCTTTCAGTGTTTCATTAATATTTGCATCAATCTGTATAATATATGTCATCTGAATAAAATCTCTGGTTGGATGACACAGAGGACCTGTTCCCATATGCTACACTTTGGTTTTTATCTGAGAGACAGTGGCCTTTCCACTCTGTTAACTTTATTCCATAACATCAGGCTGAGTCAGGCACATCTCTGTAGCCCAGCATGGCTGTCGTCCCTACACTGTAGCTGGGAACTGTTGGTGCCGTAGTGTCGGGACTGTCTGTGGGTAGTGTGTGTTAAGGTTGTGTGTGCTGAGGGAGTGTTGGGACTGTCTGTCAGTTGTGTTTGTTAAGGCTGTGTGTGTTAAGGTTGTGTGTGCTGAGGTAGTGTCGGAGCTGTCTGTGGGTTGTGTTTGTTAAGGTTGTGTATGCTAAGGTAGTGTTGGGACTGTCTGTGGGCTGTGTTTGTTAAGGTTGTGTGTGTTGAGGTTGTGTGTGTTGAGGTAGTGTTGGGACTGTCTGTCAGTTGTGTTTATTAAGGTTGTGTGTGCTGAGGTAGTGCTGAAACTGTCTGTGGGCTGTGTTTGTTAAGGTTGTGTGTGTTGAGGTAGTGTTGGGACTGTCTCTGTGTTGTGTGTGCTGAGGTCAGGAAATCTCTCCTTAGTCAGAGCACAATTGTGTCACAGTGAATGACCCCAGTGTTTGCTTGGCCTCTGAGGAGTGAGGGAGGGGAGATCGTTCCTCATGCAGCACCCCTGGTCTCAGCTGAATGAGAGCCAGAATAAAAATGAAAGACAGAAACAGGAGGCACTCTTTTCTGTTACTTAATTCTGTCTCAAGACCACCTCCTTGGACAAACACAGTCCTGGAGGACAGCCAGGAGCAGACAGGCATCTGCGTGGTCAGCTCCCACAGTCACCAGACAGGGAGAGAACACAGGAACAGCTGAGACAGATGGGAACAACTGAGACAGGAAGAGAACACAGGAACAGCTGAGACACGCGGGAACAGCTGAGACACCCGGGAACGGCTGAGACACAGGGGAACAGCTGAGACACAGGGGAACAGCTGAGACACCCAGGAACAGCTGACACACAGGGGAACAGCTGAGACACAAGGAAACAGCTGAGACACATGGGAACAGCTGAGACTTGAGATAGTTTATGTTACAAATGTGTTTCCTAAAGACAGAGTTTTAAAATTTAATAGTTCTTATCAAGTATCAAGTATGACTGAAATTAACTGGTTTGCATTTGCTTTCATGTCAATTATTAAACCACGTGTGTGCGTGTGTGTGCATGTGTGTGTGTAACATAACAGTCTCTGTATTTGTACTGTGTACTGCAGCAGTGGCAAACACAGAGAGAGAGGAGAGCAGCAGACCACGGAGGTAACACACTCTAGTAAAAACACAAACCTCCCATCCCATCTGTGAGGTTAGCTCCTCACACAGAACTTTCCAGTCTGTCTGTGTGCGGGAGCCAGGCCAGGCAGGCACAGAAGGACAGAGGAAAACAGAGGATGAGGGAGAGACGGAATGATATGATGTAAGGCGCAGAGGAAAGAGAGTGTTAGAGCTCAGGATGGAGGAGGTGTGGCTTTGTAAAATGACACCTTCGTCAGTCTGTGCGGAGGAAGAGGAGGTGGAGGCAAGAGTGATTGTGACACATGTTCAGTTACAGATCACCCACACACTGCTCACAGGGATGACTGTGCCACAAACAAAGCCTATTGTAATGGCTATTCTAATGTCACTAACACAGTGTGATTTTTGGGGTGTTTTGTGTATAGATAGAGTGTTTCACTGAGCTACTGTCTGACAGATGATTGACATACTGGAAGCTGTGTTTTAGGGTTTTGCTACACGAGTGCTTCAATTAATTTTTTGTGTTGATGCATCTCATTGTTCACTGCCGACCTTTGGGCTTAATCATCGCCATCTGTTTCAAAATGTCTTTCATTTATCATTCAGCAATAAAGAAAATCACTTCCTGTAATTCAGGCTGGTTCAGTGGATTTTGTGAAAGAACACTGTTTAAAACATACATCTTTAATGCCAAACTCATGTTGGGTAAGAGGGGATTTTATGACTGAATGGATATAGGTTTACAGTTAAACATTTCATGCTTAGTTTCATTTCTCTCCCTTGTCCCTGTCTTTACCTCTCAGTTTCTGTCTGATCGGATCCTGAAGTCAGCCAGGGTCGTGTACAGTATGCTGATGGAACGGAATCCCGACCTGATCCGAGATCGGAAGCAGTACCTTAAAACCTACAGGTGTGTTTTTCTCTCCGTTCTGCCTTTTTTAACACAGTATCACATATGTGTCCTTTATTCTAATGAAGCTAAATGATAGAGAACAAAGGTGTGTTCAGGACTGGTGTGTTCAGGACTGGTGTTCAGGACCGCAGTCACCTCATTTGTTTTTAGTTTTTTGTTTTGTTTTGTTTTGCTTTGTTTTTGACTTTGTTTTAGTGTTTGAACTTGTGCTGACATCCAGCAACAAATATGGGAAATGAACCACTAAGAACAGCTCTACTAAAATAGGAAAGAACTCATTGACTAAACCCATATGAAAAAATATTATAGTATACTATAGTATGTACTACAGTAAACAGTAGTTTACTATAGCTTACTGTAGTATACTGTGGTATTTACGGTAGTAAGTTACTATATGCTGTGGTATACTACAGTAGGTAACTATACATTGTGGTATACTATAGTAGATACTACAGTAATTTACTATACATTGTGATATACTGTAGTAGAGTCTATAGTAAGTTACTGTACATTGTGGTATACTGTAATAGAGACTACATTATGTTACTATACATTGTGATATACTGTAGTAGATACTATAGTAAGTTAATATACATTGTGTACCGTATACTGTGGTATAGGCCAACTGTAGTAGATACTATAGCAAGTTGCTGTACACTGGAGTAAGTATACTGTGTTTACTACGTAGCATACTATAGTATGATGTAATAGTTGCTAAAACATACACTAGTGCACTAGAGTGTTTGTTGTGTGCTTTGGTAAATCATAGTAGCCTAATGTGACAGCCCATATGAAAAAATACTGTAGTATACTACAGTAAATAAACTGTAGTATACCCTCCATTTTACTATAGTAAATACTGTAATGTTTTTGAACCGTGCTATACTTATTTTACTGTGGTATACTATAGTATACCACAGTAAAATAACTACAGTAGTATACTATGGTATACTGTAGTATAATAAAGCATACTACAGTAAAATAACTATAGTACAGTTCAAAATGGAGGGCATACCTACAGAATATTTACTGTAGTATACTATAGTATACTACAGTAAAATAACTATAGTATGGTTCAAAAACACTGCAGTATTTACTATAGTAAAATGGAGGGTATACTACAGTCTATTTACTGTAGTATACTATAGTATTTAATCATATGGGAATGAGCTGTTTGAAGTAAAGACAGAAAGATGTCCAATTTCATTGTGATATAAAGTAACAGCTGACCGGCCTGCATGTCTTCTTCCCCACAGGCAGTGCTGCAGTGGGAAGGAGCTTGTTGATTGGCTGATGAAGCAAAATGATTCCTTCCAGTCTCGTATTCAGGTGGTGGGAATGTGGCAGGTGTTGGTGGATGAGGGAATCCTGGTTCATGGTAAATTATTTTCTTGGAGCATATGGAAACAACCAAACATCTAAACCTGACAACAGTGACAGTTATGTTGATTGGTCAAATGAGAATCTTTTTTTGTCCTGCACTGTGTAGTGAAGCAAGAACTGAACTTCAATGACAAGGAGACACACTTCTACCGTTTCATGGATACAGAATTTGATCTGAGTCATACAACTAATGAGGAAGAGTCCAAGGAAGAGGAGCTCCAGGAGAGCCTGTCTTTTCTACTCCAGATGGGTCCAGATGCTCTTCTGACCATGATACTGCGTAAATGGTGAGCAGAGACAATGTGGTTCTGCTGTCCGATCTTTAAGATACATAGCATACCTACATCCAAAGAGATTCAAACATCTCCACATGACGCTGACATAGCATTTACATCAGTGTTACTCGTCTTGTGTAATCTGCACTGTTTAAGAGTTATAGAAACACACAGACGTATGAGCAGAGAGGTTGTGATAAATGTCATATGAAAGAGTGTGTGTTTGTCACAGTCCAAGCCAGAGAACCCCAGAGGACCTGGAGGTTATTTATGAGGAGCTACTCCATGTCAAGGCAGTCGCTCACCTGTCCACTTCGGTAAGTGTGCACGTTCTGCTAGACTCCCCGTTTGCTCAACAAGCAGTGCCCGTGTCTCATTTTCCACTTGTTTCGTCACATCGCTCTCTCTTTCTCCCATAGGTGCGGAAGGAGTTGGCAGCAGTGCTGGTGTTTGAGTCGCATGCAAAGGCAGGAACAGTCTGTGAGTGGGAAAGCTCGGGTGGCATGAGAAGTCTGCCTGGCGTACTTTAGAATGTGTGTAGCGTACTTTAGCACAGAGCTACAGGGATCATGCAGGCTGTCATCCAGTGTGTGCGTATGTAGCTGAGACAGCTGAGCTCCAGCCAATCACACGGCCTCTCCAATGACAGACTGATCATCGCAGGAATGACAAGCATTTTGATTATGTTCATCTGTCACTCACAAACTGTCAGTGGGTGATTTAATCTCAGCATTTCTGTTTGTGGCATTTTAGCCTAATTTGGATTCTGTCCTACACAGTGGTATAAAAGAGAATAGTGACAGAGTTGATGACGTTTATGAGGCAGTAACTGTTTGTCATTGCATTAAACACTGAATGCAGAAAGCTGTAAAAGGTCATCTATCAATTTAAACCCAGTCTCCACCTTCAGAAAGTTCCCATTCTCACCTCAGGGTTTTCAGTGACAGTGAATGGACCATGTAAACACATCATAATGTTCATGTCTCAGTCTGTGTTAATGTGACTCAGAGCCCCAGCTGCCTACTCTCCTATAGAAATAAGAAGGCAAGAGAGGGGAATGTGACAGCCACAGTGCTCCATGAGAATTCCTCCATGACCATAGACTTATTTCAGGGAAAAGTCATGAAACATGTTTTTTTTAACTTGGACCCGTTTCATGACCGTTTGTTTCAGTGTTCAGTCAGGGGGACAAAGGCACATCCTGGTATATTATCTGGAAGGGATCTGTGAATGTCATCACACACGGCAAGGTAAAGTCATTAAGGTTGAACTCTGTGGTCTTTGATCACAATGATCACTACATCATGGGACATTCCCAAAACACTTAACACAAAGTCATTATATGTGTGTGTGTCTACCTATGTGTGTATGTCTGTGTGTGTATCTGTGTGTGGTGTCTATCTGTGTGTGGTGTGTATCTATCTGTGCGTGTGTGTGTGTGTGTGTGTGTGTTTGTAGGGCGTGGTGACAACACTGCATGAGGGCGATGACTTTGGGCAGCTGGCTTTGGTAAACGATGCTCCTCGTGCAGCCACCATCATCCTCAGAGAGGACAACTGTCACTTCCTGAGAGTGGACAAGCAGGACTTCATACGCATCCTTAAGGTGGCTAGCCCCACTGCACAGTCCCATTTCTGGGCACAGTTGGTTAAAATACCTGTCCGTTCCACTGCAAAGACACTGTAGATCATTTGGGGTCATTATTTGCAAACAAAATTTTGCAGCGTCCACACCCGACCTAAGTGTTACTACATATGTTCAATCAATGACCTGTTTTCATTACTTAAAATTGTTGCTAATTTAAATTTGTTTTTTGTGTTGGATGTCTATGGGCGTATATATGCACATTCAGCATGTATGTGATATTTACATCATATTTATGAATGAGTTTGCGATGCTCTACAGGATGTAGAGGCGAACACTGTTCGGCTGGAGGAACACGGGAAGGTTGTACTGGTCCTTGAAAAGAGCTCTGGACAGGAGTCAAGCAATCAAACAGGATCAGGAAGTAGCAGCAAGTAAGACTAGCCCAACTCATTCATATTTCCATCCATAGTAAAGAACTCTGTTTTATCTACTGCAAAACAGTTGCTGTAATAAGCTAAGAGCAGAGTCAGAGACCGGCAGTCTTTTTGTACCTCAGTAACTAACTGACGAGCTGTTCAATGTGAGTCATATGAAACAAACAAAGGAACGGACTTCAGCTGCACTTGTGTTAGTGTGAGAATAAGGCTTGGCTAGGAAATGAATTAATCACTGGCATTATCACAAAGCAAACACATTAAAACCAAGCTGAGGTGGCAATTAAAATGGCGAACATTCCGTAATTATTATGAATGACAGTTATTCACAGCCTACATTTTCTCTCTCTCTCCTCTGCCTACTCAGCCTCTCACACACACGTCGTCCTTGTTTC
Organism: Chanos chanos; assembly: GCF_902362185.1. Classification (NCBI taxonomy): domain Eukaryota; kingdom Metazoa; phylum Chordata; class Actinopteri; order Gonorynchiformes; family Chanidae; genus Chanos; species Chanos chanos. Next base: position 23,038,033 of record NC_044497.1, on the reverse strand, counting down.
TTTTGCTCAGGTACACAGTAATGTCAGGAACCCCAGAGAAAATTCTGGAGCATCTACTGGAGACAATCAAGCTGGACAGCAATGGCAGTGACACTATAGGTGCAATAATGTGATTTCTTTATTAACCATACAGGCCAGAGGCAAACACGTGTCTTAACTTTCACTGCATTATATATACTTACTGTATAGTCTGTGGATAGGCACTCATGTGATCATCAATTAACTGAACCTTTTTATAAATACCAATACCTCCATATATTCAAACGGCAATGTACAACCACAGACCAGTGTTAATGTCTGGTTAAAGGACATCTCCAAAATCAGGCGAGGCAATATTCACAAAGACCTTAACTATGAGATAAATTTAATATTTGAGTTCCCACAACCGCAGAATCTTCAGAGATATTTTTTTGTTGGTGCTTCTCACACAAAATGTTCCACTAACAGGCAAGAAAATGAGTAGGTCTGATAAAGAAAGCCAAGCATTCCTTCTTGGTTGTTTTTATTGTAGAATGCTCAAAGCCTGCAGTCAGAGGACTCAAATTGTTCCAGTGTTTTCTGGTGAGCGGCAACAGAAAACAGGCAGTTAGTGCTAATAGTGTTTGTTAATGAGACGTGTTTTTCTGTGATCCTGCAGATCCCTGTGTTAGCGACTTCCTCCTCACTCATAAAGTCTTCATGCCCTGCAGTCAGCTCTGCCCCGCTCTCCTACACCAATATCCTTTCCCTGCCATCATCCCTCTTATTGCTCTGGGATTCTCTCAAGCATCACGCTGTAACTTTTCACAGTATTGCGAATTTTGACTTGTATCAGAAGAACGTTTTAGCCAACAATGTAAGACTTACCATATAGCCGCAAGATAGGAAGAATTTCTTAAGTGAACTTTGCTGTATTGCTGTATTATGGAGGGAGAAAGAGAGCAATTCAAGCTGGAAATGAAACTCATACAACAGGATTCCTGTGCTGCCCTCATCACAGAAATGTGTTTTTTTGAGTACCATTGCCAGGAAACAACCAAACACAAACTGATACATCCGAGAGGACAATCGACAAGTCAGCAAAAAAGTACAGAACAAAAGACAACTCAGATTAAATCACATAGATCAGTGCCTTTTGGGGAAGACATGAGCAGGCTGGGTCAGTGATGTATTTCCTTAGCACTGTCCGTACCTACCATGCTGAGCCTTCTGAGGGGTCAGAGCTGGAGAAGGCGGCCTATGCGCTAAACACCAAACAGAAGGTCATCAAACTGGTGGGTCAGTGGGTCACCCTCTATGGACCACTGCTGAAGGATGACCCTATAGCTTCAGCCTTTCTGGAGGTGAGTGAGTAATTCAAACAACACTGAGGGGCCAGTCTATGTGTAATGCTATAGGCTTGTAATGAAAAGTAGTACACCAACAGTGCAAAGAGTATGTGGGTACAGTGTTAGATCCTGAGCGGACATGCTCGCTGGTGGTTTTTCACGTTATCATATCATCATCTTTTCACTGAGGCCTGAGAGCTATGCAGGCTTTCTCCCAGGGAGTCACAGTCCTGCAGGGTTTTGGTCTGGCCCCGTTCGAACACACAATGACCCCTTCACTCAGGGACTCATCATTACTCCGCTTAACTGAACATGCTACTTTTTAGTCAGGTTGGAGCGCAGAACCTGGCTCAGTCAGAGGGGATTCTCTGCTCCTGATCAAGTTGAGGATTCTCATTCTAGCAATCGGTGCAGCACAAAAGCTCTCAAACAAAACAGTAAAAAATTGTGTGATTTAAGGAGCCATATTGATGTCAGCTGAGCATCTGCGGTATGTTTTGCTGTTGGCAGAAGCTCAGAGAAGAAGCCATGGCTGACTCCCGACTCTGTAACATACTCAAAGAGCAACTGAGGGACAGGAGGAGGACAAGAGTGTAAGGAACACACTCACACACTTACATACACAAGCACACACACACACACATTCACACTAGAGCATTGGGCAGTATCATGGTATTACAGTATACTGGGGTATTTAGAAGTCCCGAAGGTATGATTTTCAATACCGTCAAAAATACAGACACTCCTCTCTCTATTAAACTGATATAGAGATGCTGTATTGAGGTAGGGTGACCAAACGCCCCACTTTGTGTTTTTTATACTGTGCAACATTTTGACCCTCTGTCCCACATCCGGCATATTGAGATAATGTCCTGCATTTTCCTTGGTCATCTCATTTATAATTGTCAGAAGTAGGAACACGTGGATGCGTTCTTTTACCCACCTGGCACATGAGCTGCTTATGCCGTTGCAGCATAGTTTCTACTCTATTTAATAGCGCTTCGTCAAAAGCAGCAACCTGGTTTATACAAATGCAACATAGCAAAGCTTTTCTAAAAGCCTGGCTTTCATCCAATGGCTGAGAAGAGAGCAGTGAAGGCGGTAATCAAGAGGCTGTGAAGGCCGTCAGCCAAACTGTGCAGATGTGGAGCTGGTGAACTCCTCTGCTACAAAACAAAAACCAAACTGACACAAACTTTGCAGATATGAAGGTAAAAGCTTCCGGGCGACATCATGGCCAAAAAGAAAGGAAAATGCTCTTTTAGTAAAGAATGGGCCACGACATATTCCTGCGGCCCATTCTTTACTAAAAGAGCATTCCTACTTTTTCCAGTTAAGGAATGGTAAAATTATATGAGCCTACTCATCTCGACATTTTATGCTTCTGAGCGATATCACATACGATTGCTCTAACATTGCAAACCACTTGAGTTCACTGACACTGTCTAATATGCAATAAGCCTACTTACAATAAACACGTACACTTTGTCCTCTAGTCGATTCCACAGCACACCAGTTAGACATCAACATTCCCTCCCTCATACACAACTATGTAGAATAAAAGAAAACGAAAGCAACCTGTACAACATGAAAAAATAAATGCATAGATCAAATCGATATTCATCATACAGTCATAAAATTACTAGGGCTTTTAGATAACCACTGGCCGATTAACCAGCGGCTGATTCTCTTTGTTTTGTGTTTTGTTTTTGTTTCTTCTGTTTTTGTTTTTTTACACATTTACCATCATATACCGTGTACCCCGGTGAAATGTCAGGAAGGTATGAATGTATAATAAAATAGATACCGCCCAAGTCTAACTCACACATCACAAACCACATACATTTACTTTCACAGAAATGGTCAAAAGCAGTGTGTAAAGGAAATATTCCTATGCACTCTGTAATGTGGCTATAGGACAGATAAAAGAGATCATTTAAATCCATGCAGACTAATCACATTTAGTGTTGCTGTGTGTGAAGGAGGACTTATAATGATAACAGGAATTATCAAACATCACTGTCTTTTTCTGCTTATTTAACCAGTTCCAAAGTGACTGCTAAAAAATGTATTCACATAACTCATATAACCTTAACTTTTGTCCTTTTCTCTAGGGTGGAGAATGGATGCCCAACACTGACAAAGGTGAAATTACTTTGACCCACATACCTGTTCATGATCCCTCTCTGGGACCAGTGCTGTGTTAACGCTGGGAACAATAGGACACACTATGATAAACTAACCAAACTGGGACCAGTGCTGTGTTAACACTGGGAACAATAGGACACACTATGATAAACTAACCAAACTGTGGAAAAGTACACAGAGCAGAGCTGAGAGATTTCTTAGATAAACACAGAGAAGAGAAACTAAGGCTGAATAACCATTTGAGAAAAACATGTATGTCTGAATGTGATATCTGAATGTGTGTCAGAATTATGTAAAGATCAGCTAAAGTGCAAAACACAGTGAGTAAAAAAAACTCAAAGGCTCTTCATCTAAGATATGTCCTCATTATCTGCCTGATACTCACTGCCAGATCTACATGTACAACACTTTTAACACTGTAAACAAACACTGTAAATTCACACCATAAATCAACACTGTAATTCAACACTGTTACTTAACACCATAAATTTTGCCATTGTTTTTACTGTTTGCTAAGTGTTTAAAATAGAATACATGTTGCCTGTTGCTTTATCCATGGTGGGTTTTCCTGTCTTTCAGCTCAACCAGACGTTTGACTGGTTTGCAAATTTTGAGGAGCCAGTTGGGAGATGTAAACCAATCAAAGCTCAAGACAAAGGTCAGGTGACTTCTTTAAAAAAAAAAAATAGTTTGGAGTGTAGCAGAGTTTGCATTTACAGTTCTGTGAGATGTTGTTATAACATGGACAGTTCTTACTGTCTGACTGAGCTCTGGCTTTGAAACATCTTTTTCCAGTGTTGTATGAGATCTTCCGTCCAGACCACAGTGCAGAAACAGTTATGCTTCCTGTTAACGCGTCCGTCCAAGAAATCATGACTGCACTGAACCCTGGGGAAGACCAAGTCCTGCTCAAAATGAACTCCACAGGAGGTAAAGTAGGCGCAAAACGACAGGCCAGTCTCAGACCAAACTGGACATTTTCCATCCACGTCAGCTGTGTTGAGCCCTGGCTTAAATCGCATGCTTATTCTGGTCACTGTTTTCTCCATGTGGTAACACATGATGGTGTTAATCAATTTTATGCCTTAAATGAGCTGGGCCTTTTTTAGGTCTGTTTGATGGGCTGTAGAGGGCTTAAGTGGTTTTGCTCTGTGTCCCTCAGACAGGGTCCAGCTGAAGCTGGACGCTACAGCAGTCTTCACCTCCCTGGGTTTGAATGAGAGGCTCTTCCTCTGTACGGCCAGCCAGGCAGAACAGCTGGTAAGTCTTCTCTTTCTCCCCTCTCAGGAACAACTCAAATTCTAAGAGTCTGTCTCACAAATGCAGCAGCCAGAGGCTCATCACTGATACTGGTCAGCCTCAGGGTCACAACCCAGTTAATGTTATTCATCCCTGTAACTAGGCCTAGTGTTATTATTTATATCACTCAGAAACCATCTCTCATCCAGTATACTGCAGGTCACCTAGATTACACAAAACTGTGAAATCAACTTACTCTAATAAACTGTAACTTGAGTAATAAGCACCATGAACATGAGATGAATTGTAATATACTGCATCAATGGACGTTTTCATTCACTCAGAAAACTTATGTCTAGAGTGTGGTTTAATAGTGCTTTAGATGGAGTGATTGTTTAGAAAGTTCGTGTCTAGAGTGGTTTAACAATGCTTTGTATGGAGCGATGGCAATGTGGTAAGTGCGCCTAATGAGTTAAGGGAACAGGAGTGACGTGACGTCTGTGGCCCTGACAGATGCCACTGAAGGAGCAGCTTGGGCCGGAGCAGAACACCATGGACTCTCTGGAACAGATGTGTTCCAAGGACGTCGCCAGCCAACTCACAAACTATGACTGGGAGCTCTTCACAGCCATGCACGAGGTAAAGGAGCTGTTATTAAGACATTTCATATGTTGGGATTGCTTTAATTAAAACTCCAGTTCACTGAGAAGAGTGTCACCAAATTATTCTTAAAATGAGCCCCGACCCCATGGTTTAGAAACAGACATTGAATGCCGTATTCATTTCCAAAGCATATATCATTGTTATGAGTATTAAGCTGGAATGTCGTGTCTCATGCAAGGTATAAATCCTGTCACAGGGTAGAGAGATAGGAACAGGACTCTTATCTTTACAGCTGGTCTAGACCAGTGTATGTACTAAGACAGTGGGTCTGGACCAGTGCAGGTACTAAGACAGCAGGTCTGGACCAGTGTATGTACTAAGACAGTGGGTCTGGACCAGTGTACGTACTAAGACATCAGGTCTGGACCAGTATATGTACTAAGACAGTGGGTTGGAATCAGTGACTCAGAATCAGAGTATTCAGTGAAATGATCGGTGAACACGTCACAGCCATCGTTTGGACATGCATGGATTTCCCTTGCAGCGCTGTCTTCTCACATTGGTATGATGGCATCACTTAAAACCCTTTCATAAAGGCAAACAGAAAAATCACACACGTGCATATGAATCATTCTGTTTCTCTTTGTGCCATCTAACAGGTGGAGTTGGTCCACTATGTTTTCGGTAGACACAAGTTCCCGGGCAGCACCACGGCAAATCTGGAGCGTTTTGTGTGTCAGTTTAACAAGGTTCAGCACTGGGTGGTGACGGAGCTCTGTCTATGTGAGGACCTGGTCAAGCGTGCCATGCTACTCAAGAAGTTTATCAAGATAGCCATTGTGTGAGTGTCAGTGAACTCAAGTGAACTCAACTTTTAATCCACCCACTTATCAATGCCAGAGGTGTTTAAATGTAATCTACTGTACTACCTGTGTTCAAACTTTTTTTTAAAGTTAAAGACACATTTAACATGTGTTTAAAAAACACCAGCTAAAACACTTATCATGTTATATTTAAACTAATATCCTACACTAGTGTGAAAAATGCTTCACATGTTGAGCCCTGTTTATGTTTATGTTATGTTTATGTTTAGTTTTGGATTTTTTTAGTGCAGACATTTGGATATTTTAGCTCCACAGCTTCTATTTATTGACAATAATTATAAGACACTTTTATTTATTGACAGTAATTATCAGACACTATTATTTGTTGATAATAATTATCGGACACTTTTATTTATTGACAATAATTATCAGACACTTTTATTTATTGACAATAATTATCAGACACTTTTGTGCGCACTGCTGGACATGTGCTGTAAGCAATCTTTAAGCATTAAAACAGCTTCCCATGCCACATGTGTGTGTCCTCGTTCACTGCAGCACAGTGGAGTAAATACCGACACAGTGAGAAGCACTGAGGCAGACAGGACAGCAGAAGGAAATTTCATCCTTAGCAAATACAGTACAGCTTTGGGCAAGACAGGAAGTAATCATTTTGAAAAAGTACATGTAGCATTACTTAGCAATACTTACACAATACTACAATATTTTTCTTCATTTTTCAAATAATACTATTCCAATTAAATTTTCGCATTAGCCTCAAAACTGCTAATAATCAGCTAACTGGGAGAGACATTTCACCAGACCATGTTTATTGCCGTGGGTGTAGGTATATGCGCAGATAAGTGGAATCTCTGTACAGTAACAATATAGAGCTTCTAGCTTTAACTTCATTAGATAAACATACAAGCTCCCCCAAAGTGCTGTAGATTTTCATATTTAACCATCACCAGACACATCTGAGGGTACGCAAGCACAAGATGACTATTACCTCTGAATGACGACACAATGACTCGGGTCACTCTCAGATCCATGCTGTAAATCACAGAGCAAACATCCACACAAACATTCATGGTATTATCCACCTATGTAAAATCATCTAGGTAAAGGTTGATTTACTTATGTTTCACCACAGAGATACAAAGGGTCTGTAGCTTTGTTGCCACATTACTGATTATTTAAAAAAAGTCTTAAAATTGCTGATCCATTTTACTAATCTACACTAAATCCATTGTATCACATCACCACACCTCCAGTAGTCTGTGTCTGAATAAAGCAGTTCTTCGCTCTCTCACCATCCAAGACCAGTTTGGAAGTAGCGCTTATGTTCTAATGAGTTAACTTCATTAGCTGACATCATCTTACTGCCAGTTTAATCTCTTACAGCTTGAAGGAACAGAAGAACTTCAACTCATTTTTTGCAGTGATGTTTGGACTCAGTAACAGTGCAGTGCAAAGGCTGTACAAGACATGGGAGGTAAGAACAATGAAATGTTATGATCTATGGATCAAACATTGTTTTAATTCATTCACACTATGCTGTTCCCATATTGCTTTCATTTTTGAAGAGTAAAAAATGTTTAATTCTGATCAAAGTTTTGTTTCCTTTAAAAGAGAGTGCCAAACAAGACCAAAAGGCTCTACAGCTCCTTTGAGAGATGTATGGTAAGCCCAACACAAATGCCAACCTTCCAGTGTTTTACTCTACTGTAAATGAGTTCCTGAAACTCTGTAGGAAGAACAAGTGAAATGTTAAGTGGAGATGCTCAGCCGTTTGGAAGAAAACATTGCAGTTTTCCAAGGGTTGAAGAGATTATGATGATTATGAGAGACATGCACATTCATCATTTGATCATTTAAAGACTGCCTGAACTGTTTTACATCATCTCAGCCAACACCTGAGATGGCAGGTGATAACGGCAGGTGACTCTGTCAGTATGTAGTCTGAAACAGGAGCAGAGCGCCAGAGTTTTTACTGTCCCTGTGTTTTTAGGACCCATCACGTAATCACAGAGCTTATAGGTTAGCAGTGGCCAAACTCAGTCCACCCTATATCCCCTTCATGCCACTCTTACTGAAAGGTAAGCTAATCGACACACTCTTCCTTTAGTTCACTCTTTTTACATGTGAGTGTTGTTGCACAAACTGCCCACTCCCCACATGACTTCTGTTCCCTTCACAGACATGACGTTTATTCATGAAGGAAATAAGAACTACACAGACAGCTTGGTCAATTTTGAGAAAATGGTGAGTTCAGAGATTAATTCAGCAGACTCACAGATAAATAGTGGAAACCAAAGCCATAAATTTGATCCTGTCAGATGTAGAAATCGTTAAGCTTCTGTGTGAGCTTGTGCCTAAATGCACTGTGTCAGTAATTTCATATGAAAAATTGGAATCAACAACTTGTCTCACTTGTTTTTTTCTTTTCCCGTAACATGTAGCACATGATTGCTAAGACACTGAAAACAGTGCGAGAGTGCAGAAGCCAACCTTATGGTAATGCCATATCTCCACACCATATAACCATAACAACCATATACGACCATTACAACAAAACCAATCTCCCTAAATCATACATGCCATAGCATGAAGATCTGTTTTGTATTCATAAGTCCTAGTAAGTATGAGATATAAACTTATGTTAAATAGTGCTGTCCACCTTAAATCTCATGAGGCATGAAGTCCAGTCATATCACTGGATAAGGGTAGAGACATATCCCACATTCAGATGCCTGTATCGCGCTCTTACGTGAGGCAAGTACAGTCTTAATGTCTGCCAGTCTACCAGTCTCTGGGATCAGTGATATTAACTGTGCCGTTGTCTGTCTCTGCAGTGCCTTCATCCCCACAGAAAGGCCTTACAGAAAGAATGTTCCTGGAGGCTCCTGCCATACGAATATCTACATGTAAGCAAGTTTTCCTCTGCTCAAACACTGGCTTGCTCAAATAAAACAAGAGGGACAATTGTGGAGTCTCCACTTACTGTAGAACATATTATGTGAGTCATTAGATGGGATTTTTCTTTGATGAAAAATGCTTGTTCTTGACCTTATGTGTCCTCCTGTCTCTCTTCACTAGATTCAGATCACTCCTTAACGCTCCGTAGTACCACCAACGTTCAACACTATGTTCAGAACCTCAAAGTGATCGACAATCAGAAGAGACTGACACAGCTCTCCAGGGCCATGGAGCGCTAAGGTCTAGTAGGGTGGGTCTAGAGGGGCGGGTCCTTATCCCAGGCCAGCTTCACACTGGAGTAGCACTGATAGACCTTGCCCATGCCCGTCATGGTCACACAAGGTCAAGGCATATGTATGTGTGTGAGTGGCGAGAGAGGGGATGACTCAGTGCCATAAGCATGTTGTCTGATGCAGCCCGGAGAACTGCTGGCAGTGCCTAAAGCCTGCTATTGCCCTAAAGGACCTGTCGTACACACAGGAATGATCCCGTCACACTGCTGAGAGAACCACACACTGGGGCTCTATGAATGCACACCACAGACTATGTGACAGGCATACTCATTCTGTATATTTGAAATGAGCTCTTATGTATGAAGATACCACTGGTGTGTTTTGTTAGCACTGGAAGTTAAGCTGAGGTTTCCTTGTAATCTTTTAAAATCAACAGATTGTACAGGATTTCTTATGTCACTGGTAGGTCATTGAAAACTATAAAAAACAGCACAATCCTTTTTTGTTTTATATTTTAATATAAAATACATATTCAATGTAATATATGCTGGTTTATTTTTTCGTAATAAATATTTGAAACATAAATGTATAAATGATTATTTGCTGACAGTCCTGGAAGAAATTACAGTTTAAAATTTGTCGATGATTACTAAGGCACAAAGAACAAAATTAAACACACTCATGAACATTTCCATTTTCAAACAAAAGGTCAGTGTCTATACTGTGCATTTAAAATCAACCAGAATCAACAGCTGTAGCACTGTTCTGAAATTCAGCACTGTCCTTCTCTGAGGATAGCATGTCACAAACCAGATAAACACTTATCACAAAACTAAACACGGCATTAAAGTTATACAGACAACAGCATGGCATCAAACAGTGACAAGAAAAAGAGAATTTTACTAACACAAGCCCTCTCCAGTAACCTGATTGCACTCATGTAATAACACCCACAGGTTCTACATTCAGGAATTAAAAGAAATCCAAGTGCATTTCCACTGATACCATTTTGAATATTAGTGAAAAACCCGAAGAGAAGCAGTGTTATGTGCAGTTTAACAGACTCTGCATTTTAAGTGGTAGGTATGTTTTTACTTTTGACATGACTGGAATATTTCATTGGTCCATTCACTAACAGTGGGACTGAAAGTGAGCTCCTGACTGCTTGAGAGAGTGCTCCCTCTAGTGGCAGAGGAGAGGAGGATCCTTAGATTGTGGCGGTAGTGGGACAGTTTTAATTACTCAGGCGCCAGGTGATATCCACCACCACTCATAGTTAAAAATAAAATGATGAGATAATAATAACGATGGCTTTAGGTGAAGTTAACCAAACACCACAAAGTCCTTAACACTGCTATTTATTTATTTATTTGTTTTTTGTTTGTTTATTTAAAGAAACGCATTCCAGACCGGAAACTTCAAAAGATGTATCATATTTCATCATTCGGTGCGCGGCAACAAAGTCTCTTTCGGATTAAACAAAGTCCGCTTCGATAGCTTGCTTCCAACAGAAACAATTTCAAACAATTTTAAGAACAAAAATTACGCAGGAAAACGCAGGATTCCGACTTTTAGAATTTCCCCTACATAATTAAATTAGATACAATTCGTTGCAACAATGATCCAATACAGGGCAACTCGGGCGCCAGGGGAAAATAAAAAATAAAACAAAATTCAAATAAACGAGAAACAAAACAGCTATCCCAAGGAAAGCCCTCCGGTCGGAAATCCTTCCCCGGAAGCCCAAGTTCCTAAATGAGCAGTCAACGACTGGACCGGACACAAAAAAGAAGGTAAACCCACAAAATGTAACCACACCGCTGCCGTTGCACCTGCTAAAAAAACAATAACAATTCACAACAGAATTGTGAGCAGAAACATGATCACGGACTTACCGGTGGAACAAAAAGGCCGCGGAATGAAAAGGCCGCTCTCTCTATAATACTCAAAACTAACTAAGCTTGTCCGGACAGCGCAGTAACCCAAAAGGAACGAGAAGCGCTCAGGCGCGACACGACAGGTAGAGGAAGTGAGTGAGAGTGAGACAGAGAGCGCAATGTTACCTGGGCCGGTATTTATAAACTATGAACCCGTATGCAGAAGCCATATTTAAAATATATATATTTTATTATAGGGAGACATGGTTTTATAGTCACAAGATGAATTCGGTGACTCTCACCCACTCCATCATATCAGAATTTCAGTTTACCTAACAAAATGGAACAAAGAGAAAATACCGATCTTTTTTTTTTTTTTACTTTACAACAAGGGTGATTTATTTTCTTGTTCCCACATTAGCCAGACTGCTTCCTTGCGTCTTTAGACTTAAGCAGGTTAAGGAAAGCTGGTTTTAGAACTCTTTGAGAGGGTAAGGGGGAGAGAGGGGGTACAGTTTCAGTTCTCATTTGGTTAGACTCTCTTGCATACACACTTCCATCCGCATTGGGTTAGAAACTCATTGGCAGCTTGTCACATGTCATATCTATTGATACCTGTATTTTCTAAAGGACACTAGAATAAATTCACTAGACTTCACAGACTGTGATGACTGAGAGATTTTGTCCTAAGCATGGTGCATTTAAGCACTACTGGCTGCCTTCAGCTTCTGTACACTAACTCCATTATTTACCTTTATCCACTCAACTGTTTAACTATATTATGAATACACTGTAGTCACTGTTCTATATGTTGTCTTTAACCATTATTATTAAATAGCTTATTATATCATATTATATTACATTATATTATATTTTCCTTCTAACAACTAATTGTTCTAATGGACATTCAGGTATTCTGAATATGTAATACCAATGCTAAAAAATATTATGGGCTTATTAATCAAATAAATTTTTCAGCTGCAATAATGATACACCAGAAAACTGCACAGTATCTAAGTAGGTAGGATGTGGTCTTGGTGAAACCTTTACCTTCAGGACCAGCAGATTAGACCTAACTGGAAGTAGGCTCAGAACCTTCCACCTGGACACATGACACTTGTGAGAGGAGGTAAAGAGGTCATTTGCTTTTAATTTGTATTTATCTATCTATCTATTTGTTTGTTGGTTTATTTATTTACTTTTAAACAGGTCGAGGTGAAATATAATGTCGCTGTTGTTATAGTTGTTGCTACGGTAGTCAGCTGTGTACTACATAAGAAACCATGTCCCGTTGAAATGAAAACTACTTAGAAGTCAAAAAACAACGCGCCCCTCTAATTCAATTAACTTTCTTAACTACTAAACTAGTAAGTTGGGCAGTATGAGGCATTAGAGGGCGTTACAGCTGTGTGCATATGACGGGTCACTTAGCGGTAAATGGTGGAATGCATGGGTTATGCAGATAAATAACTAAAATGGAACACGAGAGAAAGGCATTAAAGTGAACCCCTCTTAAACAGATTCTTCACTTTTTAAATAGCCCATAGTTACTCGGGAGGAAGAGACAAGCATGAGCCAAAATATGTTTGGTGTTTCAGGTAGCTTACCCTACTGTTTTTACTATTTGCCTCTTTGCTGCTCGAGGGCGACCAGTCCAAGATGCTTTGTCACTTGGTCGGAAAAACCTTTCGCAATCTTTGACTCTTTATAGTCGATGCGGCATCCCCTTCAGGAGATACAAAACCTCCTTCGCGCCTTGGTAAAACTGTTTCCGCCGAAGTTCACGCAACTCTGCAACTTGCACGGTTTCGTTACAGAGCTGGCGCAACTGCCTTGAAGTACAGCGTGAATCTCGCGCATACTTCCGGGTTGGAGCTGTGTCGGTCGAACTCCATTTAGAAGATCAGAGGAATCACAGCTCTGGCTGTGACATCACAATGGTCATGTTATTAGAGTAAGGGTGTAAATATTTAAACTTCCCATGCAATTCACAAAAGGATTTTCCACTTTAGTAGTCAGGATAAAAAGGCTACAGAATGTCTGAGCTTTTGGCAGATTTTGGGAGGCACCCTAAATTTCCACAAAGGTAACTAGAGAGCACGGTTGTCATATACATGAGTACAACTACGCCTTATTGTCCTTAGGGAATGGCTATTTTATATTTTGTGTTGTTTTGTATTTTGTTTGTTTTGTCATTTTTAATTAGAACCCCTCATTCAAACAGTCTGAAGTTTCGGCTCCTGGCACTTAGATCAAGGCTGAGTGAAACATACAGCTTGCCAGAAGAGGAGAAGGAGGTTAGATCATTGATTTTCAATGCCAAATCTAATATACAGCTGTCATATGAAACTCCTTTGGTCTTTGTCTGTGTGTCCCGTGCCCTGCATCTTCACTTAATAGGTGTCAAAAAGATGATTGATAAACAGGCCCATAAATAATGGTAGATGTTGTCCATAAGATGGATAGTGACGTGTTTTACACCCTCTTATGTTATGGGATGGCTTAAGGGGGGAGGAAAACTGGTGTCAGGGTAAACTGGTGTCAGGGTAGTGTTATTCTGCTGCTGGACAGATTTCTCTGGATCTGTGCTGAATCTCTAGTTAATACTATGTCTCTGAATTTTCAATCCATTCTACAGGTGCTTCAGGTGCTAAAGAGTGAACTGAGGGAGAAGGAGGTCCAGCTGAAGGAGCGTCTCCAGGTGTTTGAAAATGCATCAAAGGTCTCGTCATCCCTCCAGTTTTTCTAGTTTAAAGAGGTTTGAAGTTAATAATTAAAGTTCTTTGTGTTTGAGACTGAGGATTTCTCATCGTCTGCTTCACACAGGATATTGAAGTGAAAAAATGCGAAGCAGTTAAGATGACCCTTCAGGATGGAAAATTGTGTGAACAGAGTCTGTCAGAACTCTGTACCCTGGATAAGGAGGTGAAGAAACTGAGGGAAGAGAGAGACCAGCTGAAGACACAGAGACAGAGGAACTCCATCTACACCGACTTTATGAGTGAGGCTGTGGAAGCCAGTGGGGGGCAGGTATGTCTCAATACAAATGATAAGGTTACATCTCATTTCATATTTGTTTGGCTTGTAAACAGGTATCAAACCATGTCGTCTCATGACATGATATTTTCATGTCCTGAATCAACCACTTCAGCTTGTTAAATATTGTTCACTCTTCACTCAGTACAAAGGAAACACGCTGTATATGTCCTAAGGGATGATGCAATGATTGCCTCTTCCCATGTACTGGAATATATGGGATGGGGGGAACAGGATTCCCATTGTGCACCAGCCCTGGAGGAAGGTTGGGTTGTTCAAAGACATAGTGGCAGTGCACTGCACCAGTACTAGTATAATACAGACTTCCAGTTACCACTCCATTTCTTTCCCGGAAAATCTTTGGATTCAAACTGGCAAACACTTCAATTCCCAGTTACTTATCCTAACCTTTGTAATACAATTCAGAGATGTCCATTTGACAAAAGCACATGTTATCAGTTTCAGGATCAACACAAACTGATTGCTTGTCACAATGAGCTGACCGAACTCCATCAGAGGGTGAAAGAGACATGTGTGCAAAACCAGGAGCAGATTGCAAAATTGCAAGCCAATCTGACAAGCCAGAGGGAACAGAGAGAAATCACCTTCTTTCAGCTGAGAAACACTCAGTGCAAGCTACAGAGCCAGTTAGAAAAGATCCGCGCAGAGAGAATTGTTTGGGTGAGAGAGGGAGACAGACAGGAGACAGACAATAGACAGATATGAGCTTCCACATGACGTTATCTATTCAACATTACAGTTTTCACAACAGCCTCGATTTTCATGATCAGTTCTTAAAGACAAAGCACTGAGACCATTATATCTGATCTCGGTGTGACTGATGCTTGTTTTATGGGGGGGGGGGGGGGGGGGGGGGGGGGGGGGGGGGTGATTCGTGGTATTTCTTTAAGGGAGGTCATCTTACAGGATTGGTGCAGGGTTTAGTAAAAGGAGCACTGTTTCTCTCTGATCAGGAATCGAGACTGGAACATATTCAGAGCACCGCCACCGAGAAAACTCTGCTGCTTGGGACAACTAAGAATGCAGCTTACAGCCTGTACCAGAAATTACACAGGAGAGTGAAGGATTCTGGAGATGAGCAGGCTGCTGTGGATGATACTCTCACACAGCTGGAGAAGGTAGAGTTGCATGCAAAGGATGTGTGTGTAGCACTGACAGCTTGTCTTTACAGATGCATTTACAGTAATTCTAATATTTACTGTGCCTGTCATCTGTGGAGACAGAACAAGTGAGGGGAAATGCGCATAAATGTAATTTATAGGCAATTCTTTAGACTTCCAATCATGCAGATGATAATCTGTTCTTGTGACGTATTTGTGATGATTAACAGAGTTGTGTATCTTGAGGATCTGATTGGTCTGGTTTCTGTTGATTGACAGATTAAGGTTGGCCTTTATGATCTGAAGTGGATCAGAGAGGAAGCTATCAGACTACAGCAGGCTCACACCCAAAACACACGAGGAAAACAAAACAGAAAATCTTAATGGGTGATGATTCAGTCTCAAAATGTTTTCTTAGTAAATTTTCAGATGCTTGGGCATTTGTTGTGCATCATTTTTAGGAAGAGTTTGCTGTGACAAAAAAAATATTGATAAGTCTACTCTGATGCAATCCATCAATCAGTCTCTCAATCAAGGAAATAATTTTCAAATTCACCTCTCTCAGAGATAGTTAAAGCAAGTATATTTCTCTATTCATCACCATATTGTGTGTTTTTGCAAACTGGTTGATTTAGACAAGTCCATAGAAGGTCCAGTGGAGCAGCAATTTAATAGTTGAAAAGAATCAGAGCATTTGCTCAGTGCTGAGCATTTTGGCACTGACATTTCATATTAAAGTGCTAAAGCAGATATTGTAGCTCCAATTGGCATTTTGGTTGAAAAAGGCGTTTTCACTGTACAACAGCTAGGGCTGTTGTACTGCCAGAGCCTGCTGTGTGCCCTGCTGAGCGCAAACAGTGAAAAACAAAACTCCAGATTCACTGTGACATCTACACAGATTCACAGACTTCATAAATACAATTCATTGAGAAGTGCAAGACAATTCTATTTTTCTAACATCATTAACAATAATAGTAATAATATACGCATTCTGTTTGCTTCTGCTGATAGGCTAATAAATCCCCCAGAGTCAATAGCTCCTGAACTCCTCTCCACCAGTAAATGCAATGTATTTGCTACCTTCTTTAATGATAAAATTCAAGGCATTTGGCAAGCCATCCATACTTCCATCTCAAACAAAACAATTGTAGCACCACTACATGCAGATCAAAGTATCTGAGTTCAAAGCCATTGACCACAAACTCTTACAGAAATTGTATCACATCTTAAGCCGTCCACCTGCTGCCTTGATGCTCTGCCTAATAACTTCTTTAAAAATGTATTTAATTGCCTGGCAACAGATTTACTGCAAATAGGTAACTACTCTCTTGTATCAGGCAGTTTTCCAAATTCTTTGAAAACTGCAGTTATCAAGCCTCTATTAAAAAAAGCAGCCTAGATGCTTCTGTAATGAGCAACTACAGACCTATATCAAACCTGCCCTTTATATGTAAAATCATTGAAAAAGCTGTCTACCAGCAACTCAGCAACTTCTTAACCTCAAATGGCTCCTTTGACAACTTCCAGTCAGGATTTCAGCCCCATCACAGTCCTGAGACTGCTCTTATTAGGTTTCTAAATGACATTCATTTAAACACAGATTCTGGAAAAATTTCAGTTCTTGTGCTACTGGATCTTAGCACAGCCTTTGACACAATAGACCGTACAATACTGTTAGACAGACTGGAAAACTGGGTTGGACTTTCTGGCTCAGCCCTAAACTGGTTAAAGTCCTATCTGCAGGACAGGGACTATTTTGTCTCCATTGGCAAATATGTGTCAGAACAAATCACCATGACGCGTGGAGTTCCCCAAGGCTCAATCCTCAGTCCTCTTTTATTTAACCTATATGCTACTGTTAAGCAAAATTATGCATAATAACAAAATTTCTTACCATAATTATGCAGATGACACCCAACTCTACATATCTCCTTCACCAAATGACTATGGTCCCATAGATTTGCTGCTCCAGTGCATTAAAGAGATCAATGATTGGATGTACATGAATTTCCTTCAGTTGAATCAAGACAAAACTGAGATAATTGTCTTTGGCACCCACAAAGAAAGGCTGAAAGTTACTGCTCACCTTGAGAATGTCTCTCTTCACACTAAAAACCAGGCAAAAAATCTAGGTGTAATTATGGACTCAGATTTAAGTTTTAATAGCCACATCAACTTAATAACAAAATCAGCCCATTATCATCTTAACAATATAGCAAGAATTAGAGGATTCATCCCCAGACAAGATCTAGGAAAGCTAATCCATGCATTTATCTCTAGCAGGTTGGATTACTGTATTGGTCTTTTTTCAGGGCTACCAAGAAAAGCTCTCAAACAGCTACAGCTTATCCAAAATGCTGCTGCTAGAGTTCTAACCAAAATCAAGCAAGCTGAGCACATTACACCAATTCTCAGGTCTCTGCATTGGCTCCCAGTTAGTCAAAGAATTGACTTTAACATTTTTTTGGTTGTTTACAAATTGCTCAATGGTTTAGGACCAAAACACATCTCTGACTTGCTCTCACCATATGAACCCTCTAGACCCCTTAGGTCATCTGGGATTGGTCAGTTAACTATTCCCAAGATTAGAACTAAACACGTTGAGGCAGCGTTTAGTTACTAAGCTGCACATAGCTGGAACAAACTTCTAGAGGACCTCAGAAGCACCTCAACTCTGAGCACTTTTAAGTCTAGACTTACAACTTTTTTGTTCTGCACTGCCTATACACCTTGACTTTTATTCTTTTCATGTGTTCTCTTATTTATCAGTGTATATCAATATACATTGTATTATCACTTTTTATTTGCTTTTACTTATTTTACTCTTTACTTATTCATTTTTTTAACCCACTGTTTTTGTTTGTGCACTGCCTGACCTGTATTCCTTTTATGAGTCATCTTACCTCTCAATTTTAACACCTGGGAGGAGCTCGGAGTAGAGCCGCTGCTCCTCTGCATTGAAAGGAGCCAGTTGAGGTGGTTCGGGCACCTACTCAGGATGCCTCCTGGGTGCCTCCTTGTGGAGGTGTTCTGGGCACGACCAACTGGGAGGAGACCCCGGGGCAGACCCAGGACATGTTGGGAGAATTATGTTTCTTGGCTGGCCTGGGAACGCCTTGGGATCCCCCAGGAGGAGCTGGTGGATGTACCCGGGGAATGTCTGGGCTACCCTCCTCAGCCTGCTGCCACCGTGACCCGGTCCCAAATAAGCGGCAGACAATGGATGGATGGATGGATGCTTCTTTTTATCTTAGTTTGTACTCTTTGTCTAATGTTTTATATACCTGTGTGAAGCACATTGAATGGCCTTGTGTCTGAAATGTGCTATATAAATAAACTTGCCTTGCCTTCCAGAGCTGAGTTAGACAGACAAATCAGAGACCTAAAGGACCTTAAAGACAATCAGCTTTGCAAGAAGCTGGAATTGAGGAGAGTGGAAGAGTTTGAGGCAAAGGGAAAGGCAGATAAGCATGAGTTTGATAAAGCTGAGCATGTGTAGGAACTGAAGGTAGTGGTCCACAGAGTCAATTACTTTATATGTATTTTACAGCAGAACAGAGTTTGGATTTGGACTTTGTTAAAAACACTATTTAGAGAAGTTATGGGCTGGATTCAGTAGATGCATACTATTGTAAATTCAGAACCTTTAAAAAAGCTTGAGGGAGAGAACTGTTCAGTTTGACTTCTGTAGCCCTACCAATTAACTGTCCTAACGTTTTGCGTCAGGAGTACCCTCTTTTTTGGGGGGGGGGGGGGGGTGTTCAGCTTATGCAGTTATGAGAGCTAAAAGCCTTTCTGAAACTAAACTTTTCACTGTCAAGGACAAACAAGATTTTTCTGATTTGAGGGACACTTTTGTGGTCCTGAGTTGCATAAGTCTTTACATCTTTCCCAGGTGTGAGCATACCTGTGGAACATACTGCTGAATTTGGGTTTTTCTGAGGAACCTCATTATGGACAATGTGCTTAATATTGCAGTGACCATATTTCATATGTTATAGGAATACAAACAAAATCCTACTGTGTGAATTATGTGAAACAGAATTTGAGTTGCTGCATATGTCTTTATTCAAAAAATGAAATACAGTAAATGTGTCAAACTACACAAAAGGAATATTTAAAGAAGACCACACACTCTAAAATGATTGGGATCCTGTAGCAAACAAATTAAAACATATTAAAAACAATCAACTGATCTCAACACCAAAAGGACTGCAGACAAGGACATCAATGTTGTCACATACTGGAAGCAGCTCCTGGTTTCCTGTAATTAAAATCAAGAGTGAGGATTAGACAATTACACAACACTTTCAGAGAAAATCTTGACATTAGACATTTTAAGATGAATTAAAATACATTTAAAAAAAAATAAACACTCCTGGCGCAGCATACCACAGCACAGAACAGTGGTGAAGATAAGAATCATAAGGAGCCAAATCTGCACCAAGTCAAAAACAGCAAATAACAAGCAAATAACACTTAAATTGAGGCTTCATGAGGAACTGACTAATATGACTCCTTCCAATACATTTCCCTGTGGGCTAACCTATGGATTCCAAAGCACTTCAATACATTTCCCTGTGAGCTACCCTATGGATTCCAAAGCACTTCAGTACATTTCCCTGTGAGCTAACCTATGGATTCCAAAGCACTTCTGCCAGCTAGGGCACAGATAGTGAGGCACCAAATGCACATTCTAAGAGTTAATGAATTATGTACACTTAATTTACAACCATAACTCCTTGAGTCCACTGACACTTATACTAAATACTCACAAAGTTTCCATGGAAGTGTTTTTGGAGCTCGGACTCCAGGCTTTAAATGATTTGTGGTGGTAGGTCCAGGCCTGGTAACACAGACACAAACAAAAACAAACAGGAGTGTGTCGACACCACTATTAATCTGAGCATTCTGCTAAAAACTGAACTCGACAAAAGTATGTTAAATCACTTCCTAATGTTTGGTGATTTGGGAAATGGTTTGACATCCATAATATGACCAGAATATTATCAATTATATCTGGCAAAAATACACTTTTTAATTATAACAAAGCAAATAAATTCAGACTGAAACTTTTGATAATTGAGTCTTCTAAACCATATGGTGAGTGTGACCACCAACCTGTCCTGATCGAGTTTATTAGTCGACACTCCCCAAACAAAAGTAATAGCAGAGTCATCTGCCTCTGCAACATTAAAATACAGACAGACAAACAGACACACAGCAGTAAATCCACCTAAACAAGCGGGATTAGTATTGCTCAGCAGTTAACTGTCCTGAAGGACCAAGGCATCTGCTCTTCTGTGTACAACGGTTGCAAAACACGGAGCCTCACGTGAGGAGAACAAGTGGGGAGCAGTTTAAAGCAATAGCTACACTGAGAAAATATCAAATCACAAAATTACAGTATTGTGAGGATATTTTAAGATACAGCATAGTTTGTTGATAGTAACAGCACTTACTGTACTGTACTACAACTGACATTCAATATAATCTCTATTCCGTGAACAAGTTAACCACAAGGAAATCTGTAAACTTACAACAGAAGTAAAAATGGAATAGAACTATACAAGGCTATATAGTATTCAGGACAATAACCACACACACAACTATAAGTAAATAACTCACACCTTGGTCCCAGTCCTCCTCACTTATCGGGTTTGTCGCTGTGTTCACAGGAACATGAAATTTGCGCAGCATTTCAGAATTTGTATCCACTGTAAAAAGACAGAGCTGGTTGAGTGGCACTCACTCAGTATAGAAATCATATCATTAAAATCGCCCAGAACACAATGCACCACCCTGCCCCAAAATCGCCCAGAACACAGTGCACCATCCTGCCCCTACCGTTTTTAGGGTTGTCAGGTCGTCTGTCAACACAGTTAGCAATGTGGTGGGCTAACTCATGCTGTGGCATCAAATGTTTCGCATTGAACGGACACGTCTTCATTTCACTGGCTAGTTTAGGGTGGTTCTGCAAAAAAATATTTCCCATTACAAAATTTAGATGCGACTCTTTCAAAAAAAAAAAAAAGGCTAAAAGACAAATTGTAACCCTTTGACTAGTACTGGAAGCACCAACCTTGGCGCACTTAATAAGATGAAAAGGAAAGCGTTTAGCCCTAATGTGGTGGTTCTTGTCGTATGGGCACTGCAAGATCTTGTTGGGGTCACAATCGTCGATTTCTTCAACTATAAAAGAACATGAATCAATTTGTAACTTTTTAAATGAAGGAGCAGAGTTAAACTTCCCAAAAAACGTCCAATCCCGCGTTCAGGAAACAAGTAGTCCCGTGCCATTATCAGTAAACACTGCAGAAAATGTCAACGTATCTAAACGTTTTTAGTTAAGTTAGTTATGTTAGAAAAGTCCTGCCTAAGAGACTTAAACACACAACATATTACCAGTTTCATCGTCATGTCCGCGAAAAGTTTCCCTTGCACCGTTCACTGTAGATGGGCCGCAGCTGGTTCCGAACCTAATGGTGGACATCTTGGCATACCTTGCACGTGGCCTCCTCTTGCCCGCCGACGTAAGCTAACTGTTGGACGGCACAAAATATTTAGCCAGTGATCTATACAACAAAGACTGATCTAGGATGACAGACACCAAACGTAAAACATAGGCAAGGTCTGAGCAGAACACACTGCGACCATTAAGTAAGTTGATGATCAATAACCACGAAGTTACACCTGTTAAGCATTTTGCCTACTAGTCGGTTTCGTGGAACGGTGTTCAGAAGTTTTACCTAATATCATGACTGAACGTCATCATCTTGAATTTTTTTTATTCAAAAATCGCTATTCTTAATCGCTAAAATATCGCACTATTGGAGACCGTGTTTGGCCAGATCAAGTTTACACTTCCACCAATTCAGTAAACTCACTTTTTCCTTGCAGTTTTCATTGCTGAAGGTAAATATCCGTTAAGTGTTTTCATGATCAGCCCCACCCCTAGTTACCGGTTACAGCACTATTAGATTAATACTAAATGTATGCGACCACTAAAGCTTAACCCGAGAGAGAGAGAGAGAGAGAGAGAGAGAGAGAGAGAGATCAGAATTAAAACAGACTCGAGAAGGGATGGGAAAGATTCTGGACAGTGAAAACTCTACTTTTAAGCTATGAGCCAAAGCCCTGGAGTCGCGAAATTCGGCGACTGTAAGAGCTCATTTTGTCGATTTAATAACTCAGGATTTGGACATACACTAGACTGACAAGAAACAAGAAAAATAAGGAACGAGTTCTTTATTCGTTCGACTGTATATTTAAATGCAATGGCATGATGTTGTAGAGTTACGATAAGGAGATGACGATGAGGACAGCGCCGAAACAAGGTCATTTAAGTTCACAAAATTCTGAAGCTTCTTATGAGTGTTTTTTTCCCCCTTAAACAAAGGTTTAAATTCGCACTCCAACACTATAGGTGGCGGTAATGCGCAATTTTCCAACGGTGAAAAGTTCACTTACGCAAAAGTGACAGTATTGTGTCCCTAAAATGGCGCTGTCCGGTGTCGGACTGTGCCGTGGGGCTTACACGGCATTCCAGTTTAGAACACGGTGTTTTGGCGTTAGAGGAGGTCTGTGCCCGCCTAGATTGGTCTGCACCCGAACAAGGTAACAACTGTCATACGACGAATCGTGAAAATGTATGATGTTTTGGTACGCGTATACAATTGGTTAGCCCGGGCATGTATTCACCTGCGGAGAGGATGCCGGTAAAGTCCCAAGTTCACATACAAACGCAGAGGGGAGAAATCCTGTTGGTCTAGCTAGACCGTGGCTCCTAAAGTGCACTCCTGAATGCAACATTTATGTAAAGATATTAAACTCTCATAAAAACACGAATAAGAATTTGTTGACGAAAGCAACGAGAATCCAATGAATGAACGACCAAAATATGCTGTCTGACTTTAATGACTCAAGGGGGTCTTCATGACAGAATCTGAAAAACACTGACTATTGAAGTATGAGAATAATCACGGTCAATTCCCCGCCTCGTAATTTAAGTTATTGCCATACCGATTGCCCTAACGTTAAGATACTCATTCACTGTAATGGCACACAAACGAGCTGAGTCTCTGCCAGCGATGAAGTAGAAACAGAACTAGAGCGTGTTTCCAGTAGCCCATGATCAGTTCCACAGCTTGTCAAAGATGCACACTGAAGTGTTCTTAGTCTTATCTCTGCCTGTGTGTGTGTGTTCTCTGTTTGATGGTGTGTCCTGTAGTATTACATCCGTCGGGCCTGAGTTACTACGGCCTATAGACTGTGCAATATGTTAGTCACGTAGGCCTACATAAGCATTTTAATGGTCAGTGACTGCCAAACGTGATTTTATTGGTTTCAAATGTGGTAGTACTGTTAGCATTTGACAGATGACTTTTTGTATATTTTGTGTAGCTTGTGTCTATTCCGATGCTACTCATCCTCCAAAGCCAGACACGGCATTGGCCGAAGGATAATTACACGGCTAAAATGGGCCAATGAGAAGTATGAACACTTTCTACAGAGACATTTCCCCAGGTTTTACATTCTGTACCACACTTTCATGAGAGGTGAGACGTTCCTTTTCCTTTATGCACAGTGTGTCTCCTAATCTCACAAAACCCACAAAGCAGCGTGGGATCTCTCTATTTTACCATTTACATTCATTTAGCTATCGTGAAAATGTGTTTTAATGCAACCTTTTTGTGTTTTTATTGGTTAATGTTTTTTACTATGTAGTCTGTTATGGATAAATACTCTAAGTTAATAAACCTAATTAAACCAAAGAAAATTGTGAGAGAGGAATGAGCAAGGAATGGTCAGAGGAATAAGCATTGCCAAATTAAAATCTGTTTAAAAGGGGTCCCGAGAATCTGTGTGATACCTCTCTAAAGCGTTTACCCAGTCATGACCTGTGAGTAAGATATGGTCACCCAGTCACCACTCTTATTTCTACTGCGTCCTCGAAATACAGCACCCAGGGGTCATCTCTTACAATCAAAACAAACAAGAGTTGTTTGGCTAGTGTGCAAAATAAGAGTGGAATGGAACAAATATGTTTGCATGTCTGAAGATTATAAAGACATGAGATTTTTTTTGTTTTGTTTTTTTACTGGAGACTTGTCTATGCTATCTGAAATGAAAAAGTTTAGGTTATTGTTTCTCCATATGGAAAATATCAGCTTTTTAAAATTTTGGGCACCCAGGGTTTAGAGGTTAGAGAACCGGGCTCGTGACCAAAGGGTTGCTGGTTCACTTCCCAGGACTGACATCCACAGCTGTGTGCCCTTGGGCAAGGGACTTAACCCCAATGCCCCCCAGGCACAAGGAATGCTGCCCACTGCTCCTGCATCTGGTGTGTGTGTTCACTACTGGTGTGTTGGATGGGTTAAATGCAGAGGGCAAATTCACTGCTTACTGCTCAGAATGTGTGCGCGTGCATGATCACAGATTTTAAAATCTTTTTTAACAGATAATTTTATATCAAATTTCAAAAGCTTGATATCAGTTTTACAAAACATGATAAAATGTTAAAATCAAAATTAAGCAAGTATAGCAGATTTCATATTTTTAAAAAAATGTTAATTAAACATGCAGTTTTGGCATTTATTCAATGAAATATGGAAACAGCGTGCTATAGACTGCTCTGCTAGCCAACACTTTATCCCACTCTTTACACAAGACATCACAGTCCACTGCCTCTCATGAAACACCGTTTCCTAAGCAACCATTCTGCTCAAGAGCCTGTTATGAAGCAGGGTTCACCTTAACAAGTTTATTTGTTTTCTGGACTGTAGAAACAGAGAATCAACATTTAAAAAATACAATTGACTCTAGAAATTAGAAAATGAAGGAATGGGGAAGCAATACACATAATACATCTCAGCCTAATTCGTAAGAGAACTACCTCTGTACCATTATGGAGAGCAACAAACTTTCAGTTTGTTACTTTTAACCAATAGTAAACTGTTGGTTGAATTTATAAATAGTAGCTTACATAACTGTGTAAAGACAACAGGCAAGAGTGGTGTAATTTGTAATGATAATAGTTCTTGCCAGTTCTCTTAACCTCAGGAGACGTCTTACGCTGTAATATAGTTTTCTCAGAATTTTGCCATTTAAGAGTAGGCTAATTTTCAGCAGTGAGTTTTGTGAATAGATCTCCTGATCACAGGAATGCGCTATGTACATTTAGAATGACTGTTAATGTCTAACTTTGTTTTTATAAGTGAAGATTTTGTTTTCATTGTCCCTGAGCTGACAATTGATCTCTACACATCATGTACTCTGTTACAGGATTTCGGCACCT
The DNA here is from genome assembly GCF_902362185.1 of Chanos chanos. Classification (NCBI taxonomy): domain Eukaryota; kingdom Metazoa; phylum Chordata; class Actinopteri; order Gonorynchiformes; family Chanidae; genus Chanos; species Chanos chanos. Next base: position 23,012,369 of record NC_044497.1, on the reverse strand, counting down.
CTTCCAAGATGCCAAAGAGGTTAATAAAATCAAGACCCGTATGGTAACGAGTCTGACTGATTACCGTGAGCTGCCTTATCGTGAGATGGAGAAGCTGAGACAGGTGAGTCCTGTGTTCTTACTGTAGAATAGCAGGAGACACTTAGGGTGACTTGGCGGCTGATTATTTTATTTTTTCTCTCCTCTCTATTGGACTATCCCAGAAAATCTGGTTGTCACTTTTAGCTTGTTGAATCACTAACTCATCATTTCATGTAAAACAAGACTGCACCACTGAAACTAAAAGGGGGGTTAGAACATTATTTCTGCTCGATACTTAAACGTGAGAGGCTACGTTTTTGAAGTGAAATTAAGCATATTTAATGTTGATAGTGCTGAACAGGAGTCATGTCTCAATTCCTGCCTTTTTCTGCAGTTTCGCAGAGACATGATCAAAGCCATCCCATTGGTGATTATATCAGTTCCTCCCTTTGCCAACTACATTGTGTTTGTCCTTATGTAAGTACTGCTGTGCTGCTGGCTCTGTAGTGTAAGCAAGTCTAAGGTCACTGCCAAAGCTATATTACAGACTGTCATACTTTGAATTTTACCGTTATTATTGTGTGATTTTATATATTGCAGGTTGTATGGAGAAGTAATCAAAACGTTAAGTTGTTTTACCATATTTTTAAACATTTCATGTATAAGCAATCCCTCCACCCTTGTCCCATTTTCCCTCTCAGTTTTCTCTGCTTTAGTTTCATTTATAATCCATTAATCCATCCATCCACTCATTCTCTCTTCTGTCTCACTCTCTGTATTGTCAGGTACTTCTTTCCCCGACAGCTCCTGATTCGTCACTTCTGGACCCCAGAGCAGTTGGTTGAGTTTCAGGGGATTTATCACGCCCAGAGAGCGCAGCACCACTGGACTATACTGAAAAGCTTAGAGAGGGCAGCACCACAACTGAAAGATAGCCGTCTACAAAACTCCCTTCTGCAGCTCTGCAGGAAGGTTAGCTTACCTCTGCCAACCAACCAGTAATGATTGTGTGTCCAGTGCAGCTTTGTTCACCTGTATTGGCTTTATTCACCCGTGCAGAACCCAATAATGTAATAATTTCCCGATAATGTGCTGTTTCTTTTTATTTATTTGTTTGTTTGTTTTTGGCATTGCTTGCGCTCTAAAGAAAACATCCTGTCCTGTGACCACCCTGGGCCCCACAGTGTGGGAAAAAGAATTGCTGAGATGTTATTTTTTAACAGTTTGCCAAAATCTCTGAAAACAAATTTTAATACACAGACCCAGGCTGGTGGTATGGTGGTATAATTATATATTGTATAATTATTATATGTATTATAATTGTATTGTGGTGTAAAAATGCTGGTAAGGTGGTATAATTTGTCAGCAAATAAACAGAAACAAACTGAAACTGAAGGTGGTGGTGTAACCATGATTATGGTATTGCCTATTTTAAAATAATGACTAACTTACAAAAACAATGCATTCCCAAAACATTAACACATTATTGGTGGCATGTTACTACAACATTGGCCAAGTTATTACAATATTGGGAAATTATTACAGTATTGGGTTCTACAAAAATAAAGTTAACCCAATAATGTAATAACCTCCCGTTAATGTAATAATTTATTACATCATTGGTTAAGACATTTTATTACATTATTGGGAAGTTATTACATTATTGGGTTCTACAACCCATATTGGCTTTATTCACCTGTATTGGCTCTTTCACCTGTAGATGACCTCATGTGAGGGCCTCTCTGCGTTTGTAGGTACAGAGCGGTGCCCATCCAGTTGTGTCGGATGTCCACGCAGTGAGACTCCTGTTCTCTGGCCCTCCTCTGGGAATCAGAAGTCTTCGTCCTGATCAGCTGGTTAGTGCACATGTGTCGTTTCCATCATCCACAGCAGGCCAAAACCAGATTTACTGAAATGGTAGCACAGTCACTGAAGCGGCAAAACTGCTGTAGGGTCAAAAATTCAATCACGCTCTTTTGCGTAAATAACCTCAAGTAAAATCTTTAGCCAAGCAAGTAAACAAGGATTGTTGAAACCAAGTCACTGAATCTGAATCTGTCCTTCAACCTCTTTGTCTCTCTCTCTCTCTCTCGGGCCTCACTTGCTGACAGAGACACCTGTGCCCTCTCCTCTTCCTGACGCCCCGACTCCCTGCCTTTCTTATTGGTTGGCGCCTGAATAACCATGCCTTAGAGTTGATGCACCTGGACCGTGCTGTGCTGCGACTGGGCCTGCACCAGCTGAATGACTCTGAGCTGAAACAGGTCAAAACCTCAACTAACACTCCTATTACTTATTCTGTGTGTGTAGACGTAGTTTAGCAGTGTGAGTACTTTATATTTATTATCTGGGATTGTTTTATTTTTAAAACATCTTTATCGGAGCCTTTAAACTTGAAATGTAACATTAATACGTCTTTTATTTTTCACACCGAGACCAGGTCCTGATTGACATCTAAACGTGTGGGAAGAATGTTTTAAACCGTCTGTTGTTGAGGGGGGGGGGTTGAATGGTGTGAAATGGTGTGCATTTTGACTTATAAGTTCTCATGAGAATATTGCCAAAGGACAGTACATTCATTTGTCATAGTTGACATTTCTCAAAGAAAACCACTGATATGACCTTCATGTTAAAGTGGAATAGTAGCAGTAATAAACCAAAGCCTAATTCCTCAACTCACCCCTATGAGTTGTATGTGTCCTTTGAGGAGTTTTTCCTGATTTTTCTGGTGTTTCACTCTCAGGCTTGTTATGTGAGAGGCCTAAACTCTGACAGACTCAGTCCTGCACACTGCAAGGAATGGCTCTCTCAGTGGCTTCAGTTCTCAAATCACCTGAAAGGTGAGCGTGGCCAAGCACTAAACCTCTCAGCCTTTTCTCACAGTCATCAAATCAGAACTACATTTACGGTTCTGCACTTCTAATCTAAATGGTGTGTGAGTAACAGTTTTCTACAGGTCTGATGAAATACAGGTACACACACTTTATGATGGGTGTACTTTCTGTGCAGTAAGATTAACGTGGACATGGAGTGGTACAACTCTGTACGAGTACAGCACTACTGTCAAAACAATCAATAAAAACTCTAGCCAAGCAAACTAATGCCAAAATAATAGTGAACTAATTAATTGGTTAATGTTGTTGTTATTGTCTCCTATGTCTTCCTGATCTTTGACTTCAGTCTTGTTGTCTGTTATTTAGAGTCTGAGACCTCGCTCTACCTGCATAGCATGGTCCTCCTCACAGTAAACTATGCCAAATCGCCACGCTGCTGAGAGGAGGACGAGCTGCAACCACCACCACCACCACCCCCATTTCCTTCCTCCAGTGACCATACTCAGTGAGAGAAACCCGTGGACTCACTGCCAAGCCAATCAACAGCTTGACTTGTCACCATTTGCAACCACACCATCTGTATTCAGTCTTTTTGCTGCAGAAAACTTCCTCAGAAATAGTTTTCTTCATTCCAGAGAACTGGTAAAACTCTACTGCCTCAGACAATGGAGGACATATAGGATGTTGGAACCGCTATGAACAATTTGTTGTCGGGAACTGACACTGACACTCTGTAACAACATTTACTACAGGGAGGAAAATGTCTGGAACCATTCCAGCTTCCACACAGGAGAGCTACTTCACACTGCATGTAAAATATTGATACGGTGCCTGAATGTATTGTAATTGATAATTATAGCACTTTCTCTATGATTCGTCTTTCACTCATGTGTCCTCCACCAAACAACTGAACATTTGAAATTTGTGGTGATTAACATGAAGGGCTCAGTTGGTATGATTGTTTTTCATCCTATTATATATAAATACCCTTTGGTCATATAAATATCCTGTGTTTTACACTGATAAAAACACAGCTGTATGAAACGGTTAGCTTTGTAGCAAAGAAACATTCGTTTATTTGCTGACCCATTGCACTGATTTACAAGCACAAAGTTTTACTAGCACAGATTATTGCTTTAAAGCACATGAAAAAAGCCTCTTGTCAGAGTGAGGCCACTTCTGAAAGTGGCCCTGTAAAAGAAGAGGAAATGATCTCTTTGAACATAAACACAACATATTCGACAGTCTGTTCGGAATGGGCTCTTTCGTCTCAGTAAGCAAGGCCAGTGTTGCCAAATGAAATTATGCCAAATGAGAATGTTGGATATCTTTACTGAGCGAACCACATGATAACAGGGAGTGATGATATGCAGTATCTCCCTGCTTCGTGATTTTTAAATATACATTGAGACTACTTGTATGACTCTGTGTCAACCTGATTAAGCAGAATTAATTAAATGTTTGTTATATTTCAACAAAGTCCTTTGACAGTGTGTTAGTCACTCCAGGCCAGGTATTGGTAGATCCTGGGTTGATGAAACGTTGCCCTATTGGCTGTGGTGAAGTGAAGTGATGTGATAATCCAGCTATGCCATAATGACTCTTTTGGCAGGGTTTGTAGGCACTGACTGTCCTCAGTCCAAGACGAAAATGCAATCTCTTTACAAAGTACTGTTTAGTTTAGGAAAAGTCTTAATCAGTCAGACAGTGTTTCTCTGCTCTGCAGACCCACATCTCTGCATATTCATCAGTGAATAGTCAAGCTCCTCATTAGCTGTGAAGTGGGTGTATAAGAGCAGAACATAAACATGTGTGGGCCTTCATTGGCCAGATACAGAGTGTGGGAAACCAGCATTTAAGCATCAAAGGAGAAGTGAACGTGCAAGTGCTTTTTCTGGCACTCAAGTTCCTCTGTGTACATGAAGTTTCTCACAGTGCCTTTTGGTTGTGTTGCTATACATACTGATATATGCAAGCCTGTTAACTAAACCTCATTCAGTGTGAGTGTGTTTGTTTTGTACAGAAATTATTGTGTTGTTAACTGCTTGTGTATTGTTTATTGATGATGTTTACCAGAATCAAAGTCATGGAACACAGAGATGGAAATGCTGGAAAAACTCTTGAACTAAGATGTTGAATAAATCGATATTACACTGTGCTCTACATCACAGTTACTTTCATTCAACACTGTCAGGAGAAAAAGTCAAAAAGCTTTTGGCAGATACACAGATAACTGCTTAAATAAAAGACAGAGCAGCATGAAGCTTTAACAGAGAGTTAAGTCCCTGTGAGCCCCACTGTGCTGAGATTCCATGAGTGTCAGGAACTCGTGAGAAACTCCACGATTTGACGTTTTGTCATTGGTGGTGATGGAGAATGCCGTCTCAGCTGGCTCTCCCATGTTTGGCTATGGATGAGATGAGCAAGACACCCATGGCATATGTTTCACATCAGTTTCCGTTTCATCCAATTGAATCATTCAGTGATCACCTATAGGTGAGGGTGTGATCGTCCCAAAACAAACCACTCCAATCAGGGCATAAACATCTCAGAACAGGGTCAGGGGTGTAATCCGCGCACTAGCCAAAGTGGAACCCCGTTACATGCTCTTGACCATATGGGGGGGGGGGGGGTTGTTTAAAATGTCTGATATAGTAGAGATTGAAGGTTATATCTAACATTACACCTCCTCCTTTATACACTACATGAGTACACAGACGCTCAGTGAATTTCATTTGCCATTCAGACAATTATTCTCAAAAACCTTAATTTTTAAATCATACTCTACAAATCATGGTGAAATCAGGAGTTTTATTTTCTGAATAATGACAAGGTGGACAGTGACAAAACCTGTTTACATTACACACACAATGTTTACACAACATGATCGATTTCAAAGTAGAAAACAGTAAAACAAAACAACAATTTCAGCTATTTCATATTTAAACAGAGGAAATATATATAATTATAATTTTAACGTATTAATATAAAGCGGTTTCCCCCTACCCCAGCTACTTATCTTTTTCCACCCAAGAATAAAAATCTCATGAGAGCACAGATGTATCTTTATGTTTGAGAAAAAAACAATGATATTCAGATCCTCCTGCTCCAGCACGTAAAACCATGACGTCACATGACTTCATAGCCACTGCGAATAGCTCTGATTAGCAAACAGGAGAACACCAAACCCAGAATCTGAAATAAAATACATGGACATCAGCGAGTGTGTATGTGTGTGTATGTGGGTGCACATTCATGACTAGCTCCACTTTCTCCAAGCTCTACTCCTGAGCAGCGTACTACAAAGTTGTTTTTCTTTGTTAGCTGGAGAATATCAAGCCAAAAGTCTGAATTGTCCAACAGGAGTAGATGCAGGGATGTTCCTATTGAACAACTTAAACATTATGTAGCCAACTAAGAAAGCCTGCTTTGTAGTGGTACATTCTAGACTCTATGATGGAATTACATGCCAGCCAAACATAAACACAAAAGCCTGTTCCAAATTGCCTACAAACTGCCAAGCTCTTCAGTAGCTGAATAAAAAGAGCAGGGAAGGAGAAGAGAAGGAGAGAGATGAAGTCAGTGTTCTGACCTGGAAGAGGGCAATCACCAGAGCCCCCACTGCCACCCACAGGATGTTGTCCCTCAGCAGCTTCTCCACCACACTCTGACAGCCCTGTCACCCAAACAAACACAAACAGGCTTGAAGTCTGCTCTCCGAATAAAGATCGAGTCCTCGAAAACAACGCAGTCTGGGTTTATGAAAACTCACTGAGAGTCTTGGACTCATAACAAGCATAAAAATAAAATCCAAAAAGCATAATACTCTTACCACCAGATAGATCTTGTTGCTATCTTCAATGGCTCCATCTCCGCATTTGGCAGTGACATTTTTGCAGCAAGAGTCAGGGACAGACTTCTTGTCTGGTTTAAAGTTCAGCCAGTCAGAGGAGTTATGCACGCCACAGCACCTCAGCTACACAGAGAGAATTTCAAAACCATATTTAAAACATAACTCAGGTTCAGACGTCCTGTCAGTTAAAAGTCTCTTGGCCTGACAGAGAGAGAGCAGGAAATAGAGTGAGGGTGTCATCTGACAGAGCTGCAGCCATCCTGATTTCAGTCACTCGCTTCTTACACATGGGAAAAAAAACCCCAGCACAAACGGGTAATAGCGTACATTAGCGAAACAGTCATTATAGTACCTTGTGAATTCTCTTAGTGTTTCAGAATAATTCATCATATGTGCTGATCATATGTATATATGTTGAGAATTTTCAGAAAAGAAAAAGATGAAGTTGCCCAGAAGTGTTGATGTGGAATGATGGTGAAACCACGGCTGTTCTCAGTGCCTAGTTCAGAAACACCAAATCTGCTATTCATTCATCTCAATTCCACAAGAAGATACATGCAGAAACCAAACAAACAGCTCCAACAGGACTGGAAGGAAGAAGCATTTATTTTGACCTTTAATTACTTTCAGTTTTGAACTAAGTCAAATAAGGAAGAACTGAAATATGTTTCCCAGATAAACAGTGTGTTTGATCTTGGTGAAGGGCTGAAATGTGATATCTGAGCGGAGCAGTCAGAGAGCAGGATGGGAACAGAGGGAAATGAACAGGCTGAGTTGACAGAGAAAATGTATCCTGTTTGAACAGGTGGAGGAAAGGAGTTTCTGCACGAGAAAAGCTCTCCACAGACAAGCAGCTAAAAACTGCTTTTTAATGTTTCAAAACATTAAAGTATAATGTGCATGAGAAAAATATGAGCTAAAAAGGTTACTTTAAATCATCAGCACCACAATGGCTGCACTAATGCTACAACAAAATGTTTTGGTGACACTCTTCTCACACATGTACTCAGTCCTGACATTTCACAAATTCATTTTATTTCTTTACAAGAACATGAAAACATATTGTGTTCAGCTCATCTGCTGAAATGACAGAAAACATGGTTGTGCAGTGAACTGACCTGTTGCTGCATATCGTCCACGGTCTTCTTATAATCACTGGAGGCATTGTTGTACTGATTAATCATGTCTTTGAAACTGTTCTCCACTACATCATTCAGCTGTGGAAAGAGGAGACCAGGACATTAAAGCCACTGAATGGCAACAGCAAATGCTCCTACATTCACTTCTGTGGCCTATGAATGAGACATGCACTTACCTTTCCTCTGAAGATGTAACCAGCTATAGCCGTTCCAATTTCAATGATAATGATTAGACTGAGAAGGATGGCAAACTGGAGGAAAACACAATCACACAATCACTTTACCATAAAGTACAGAGTGGCTTCACTTTGACCACTGTAACTTTACCTTCCCACTAACTGAGCCAAGTAAAATAAGCCAAATAAAATGAGCCAAGTAAGATTTTTTTTCCCTCTCTCTCTAAGAAGTCATGTTACGTCCTGCATTGAAGGGAACCCGGATTGCATGCTGTCATGTTCTAACACTAAACATAATAACACCTTATTTGTCTTCAGACTGTTTATTTGAGCCATTGTAGCACCATGTATCACACCTCATTGGAGGTTGGTCAGACTGGTTTTGTGGCCTCTCTCCTTTTTGCACAAATGCTAGGCACGACAGTGCTGCTTTCTGCATATAAACACAAGCTTCAGTTTATATGCAACGGCCTAACCATGAGATGCCAGGGCAGGGTAAAGGGGCAGGCTTTGACTTCAGCTCAGAAAACGCACAGCTTAAGTTACTTTTGAAACAGAAAACAAAACACACACACACAGAAAACACACACACAAAAACACACAAAACAAACACAAACACACACTGAAAACACAATCTAAAGTCACTCAGCAGGTGGGCGAGGGTATGTTACCATGGTGACCATGCAGCGGCTCTCCTTCCAGGCTCCGCAGCAGCCGAAGAAGGCGATGAAGAAGATGACAACACCCACTATGATGAGGACAAGGGGAGCAGTGGAGCTGGAAGGGCCTTTGATAACCAGAGTGTTATGGAGGGCCACCTGCACCAGTACTCCCAGTATGATGAGAGCCAGGCCACAGAGCTGGAGAGACAGGGAAAAGGAGCAAAACACAGAGGCATTCAACAAACACACAGCCCATGTACATCACCCAGCCAACATACACCCAACACCTGCTCCTACACCAGTGTCAGAGTAATACACGTTTCACGTCCAGATTAGAGAGACAAGTGTAAGGGAAAAAAACAGGGAGTGGAAGAAAACTAATTTGAGAGGAGTCTGCACCCTGCTGTCAGGTTTCCCAGGCAACCAGATGGCCGTCCTCTGTAAATTCAAAACACTTTGTAAACTGAACAGCTACATTTGTAGATTCAGTTTGCCCCCAGTTGTGTTGCTATGTTTAAAACAGCATTGTGAGTCAAAAGTAAGGTCAAACTAGTATACAGTGGGCTACCCCAGGCCTCCACACCACAGACGCTCTGAGTGTCTTCACCAACCAATCAGTAAATCCCATTAAGACCACCACTAAGGACAGAGACTCCACAACCAGACCAGACACTATCCTGAAGGTCACTTTTACTGTCTCCTTGAAATCTGAAAAAAACTGAACAGAACTATGTGTGCGTACTGTTCTGCTCAGGTGTAGGGTTAACACATGCGACCACATTTTTCCCAGCGCGCTGTGCGAAGACCCGCCCCCACTCTGCCAAATTTCTGTGGCTCAGATGTGATAAAACAGCCAACATTATGCATTGCATTTATTGCAAAGAGTGCAGCCAAGCCATGGCTGGGAACAGTGCTTTTGCTGTCGGAGCATTGACGTTCCGAATTGAAACGTAAAAAAAAATCACAATGTCGCCAAGAAACACGTCCTACATTAATTTTTTTTAATTGCCTCGGCAAAAGTGAGCGTGCACGACTTTCACTCACAGCCCATCAGTCTACGTATTCTTTATAAGCTGCTGCTGAAATGAATGACAGGTCAGACACCCCGTATCGCAACTGTAGCGTACTCAGTAACAAAATCAGTCCAATCTTCCGTTCTTTGTTTGCATTGAGACGGAATATGGAGTAAAGCACAGAATACTGCCGCATTTTTATTCATCAAGCACAGTTGAAGCAGAAGTAACGGAAAACGTATGCCCTGTCACAACAAACGCACAATATAATGCTGTCACAACCAGGGGCGGATTTATTCACTTTGGGGCCTAAGGCAAACACAGGCAAATCCCTTGTTCTCCCCCTCTTTCATTTAGGGCTGCCGGCTATTTTTCTATCAATTAATCGACCAACTATTTTACTGATTAGCAGTGGTGGAATGTAACGAAGTACAAGTACTTCGTTACTGTACTTAAATACATTTTTCATGTATCTGTACTTTACTCAAGTAGATTTAGTTGTGGGTACTTTTGACTTTTACTCCACTACATTTTACAGCAAATATCTATACTTTCTACTCCACTACATTTCTACAATGCGTTGCGTTACACGTTACAGTCACATTGCGTTTTTTCGTTTGTTTGTTAGTTTTAAAGTAATCAATGGCGAGAGGGGAATCGGTCCACTGAACCAATCAAAGCGGGCAGGTAATGTTAGACCCTCCTTCAACAATAGCTGGGCGCGCCCGCAGCAGCAGCACTAACCGGTGATAAAACACCCTAAATGGATTCGAGAGGCCACCACGGAGATTCAATCATTAGACATGCGCCACCCATGGCCTTATTTAAAGGAGTTGTTTGAGATAACCGGTTTTAAAAATGATTCATGGAGATTCCGGTGCCATCTTTGTCTCCCTTGAAAACACGAGATACTCGCTTTCAAAAATTCGCCGTCAAATTTGAAGAAACATATTGAGGTAAATTAACGCTACCTGACTTTTGCATGTTAAATTAATTTAGGTTAGTGAAGTCTTATGTGACCTTAGCTAGCCTCTTGTTCAAATGCACCATTAGCAGCAAGTAAACACGATTAAATTATTATAATCTAACGTTAACTGGCAAGTAACACATGCATAACGCAATGTAGCCTTGGTCCTGGGTGTTTGCTTGGATGCTAGATCCCGGGAACAGCGGTGGTTATGTTTCTTGTGTGGCTAGGGGCTCTTTAGCCCTGTGCTAAAATTAGTTGGTATTATAGAATGACAGGATTAACATCGTAGTAATTGCTTTAAAGATACCTTTGTCTTAATTACACTAAAATGGAATTTAAAGGTCAGACTGTCAACCGTACTTGGCATGCTTATATTGAGCCAAACCAAATTTCCATCTCCTGTAAGAACAGTCTGGCAGAAGTACACATTTTGTAAGAGATAATATGTTTAAATCCTGTGTTAGGATCAGTGCCTCTTCCTTTGTTAGGTGTGTTTAATGCCCCTTTTTTCAGGCAGACAACTTTGACTTGAATGTGTTTTACTGCAGTCAATATAACACAATGGTTTTGCATTGTGTTATATTGTGTTTGGTTTTATTTACAGTTAAATAAAAACTTTCAAAGGTATAATCAGTCCTCTTTCTTATTTTGCTTAATGGCATTTAACTGCAGGTCTGAAATTCTGATTCATAGAATCGTAAGTCCAAGTGTGAACTGTGTCACAGAGGGTAAACAATAAAAACAATAACCTTTCAAATAATTGATAAGAGATTGTTTGCCAGTGTTATCAGTAGCATCATCTGCAGCATTGTTAATTAAAATGGCACAGCCCATACTATTGATGTATTAACAAAATATACATACAGTAGGCACACTTAATGATATTGTAGACCATTGCATTAGGGAATACATTCAGAAAGTACTTTTACTTTTAATACTTTAAGTATATTTAAAAGCAGGTACTTACTTTTACTCAAGTAAAAAGGTTAATGTGGTACTTTACTTTTACTAGAGTACATTTTTGTCTGTTTATTTGTACTTTTACTTAAGTACGGTGTTTGAGTACTTCCTCCATCACTACTGATTAGTTGATCAATCTAGAGTAGCGCCTGCGTGTTTTCTCCTCAGGTGCTCGTACGTTAGTGCAGTTGTGGTGTGCCATCGAAACTTTGCACACAAACCACCTTTTTGTTTTGTGATAGTGTGAGGTACCTCCATACTTTCGAGGCCTTGAGTCTTTGGAAACTTTTACACTGAACCTCTTTCACAACCGTGTCGTATATGCTGCAGCCGCCATGATTTTTTAAAACTGTAGTGTTGACTGGAGCCAAAAACGACTGACGTCATTTACGCATCAGTTTACGTAGCGATACTGAAGAAAAAACATTTGTTCGAATTAACTGAAGCGTTTTAGAAATAAAAAATTTGTTCACTTTTCGCTTTTTCGGTAGTACCAAAGTGGCGAAAAGTGAACAAATTAACAGTTATTAATACACAGTTTTGTTGAATACTTGTCTCTGATTGGTCAATTACGGCATTCTACGGCCTGTTATTTCTGAATAGCTGACCGCTGCTATGAATAACAGACGTTTGCTATGGACCTATGTTTTTAACGAAAGCAGTAAAATCATTTTTAAATCAATAAAACAGCTTTTCAATCAATCAAACTTTTCTGTCAAATTATTGATTTCTTTACTAAGCTCCACTTCGCGTCGGGGTTTATTTCGCACTAATGACCAGCTTGCTGTACATTATCCCTTAGATACTAGTTCTGATTGAAAGTTTACACGAGTTGGCTACTGTCTTCCTGAATCATTTCTACAGATGCGCAATAAGATCATGGAAAAGTCTAATGTAATCGGGGATTGGGGGGGGGGGACTCATGAATTAGGCATTCTGATGGCATTTCAGGGTATGGATTTTTAGAAAGACATAATAAATTAGCGAAAAGTTTAAAAAAAAAAAAAAACTGTCTTAACCATACGATTATGAGGCATTTTTGCCGACCCTTGCCTAATGGTAAAGTCCGCCTCTGGCAAGACTAGGGGGTTTCCATCCAACTATTTAATGCAAGTTAACGTTTAAACTTTGCATCAAATCTTTTCAGTCGCATTAGAAATTAATTTGCTGAAAAGAGGTGATTAGCATAGGGTAAAATGATACTGGTTGATGGAAACAGGTTTAGTCGCATCAGCAAGGGGTCTGTTGCGATTTTATAACGGATTTCGTGATGGAGGAGAGTGTAAATTTGTAATCCGCATAACACGGATGATGGAAACGCGCACAGACGTTTCCTTAGCCGAATTTTCATGTTTGCGCTTAAAATAGGTGAATGTGTTGGGTGGAAAACTAGCCGCTATCCCCTGTTGAAAGTTTACGTCGCTGGAACTATAAAGTCAAAACCAAACTTTTAAATTGGCTAATATATGTCAGTCAAACTCATCCAGCACTATACAAAAAATTAAACACATTTTCATTATTTCAGGAACACTCGTGCTGATATCAACCAATTTTACAAACATTGGTGGGGCTATGCATCTTTTGGGCGGGCCTAAACCCTTCAGGCCTATCTGTTGGCGATGCGCCATGATGACCTGTGCCATGACAGGTGCATGGCCGGCAGAGCACCCCCCCTCCCCTGCACCTTTATTCCTGTTCACAATCATTTACATAATGTGTAAAGAAATTATTTGTATGGGAACTGACAAAAAAGGTAGTGCTTAAAATGTATTACTGCTGTGCCGAAAGGCGCAATGAAAATTTCGGTGCGCCCAAAATTTATGTGCTGGTGCACCTAAATGAAAAAGTTAGGCACACCGAAGCAACCAATGTAAAAAGTTAGTCTGGAGCCCTGGTTAATCAGGGTGACTCAGTGGAACACATTATGATAATTCTGCACAGAGGAACATCACTATTTGCCAAAGGCGAGTCCTTCATTTTCATTCCAGTACTTCATCCTGTTACTGTGTGGCAGAGCATAAACAAAGCCTGGACCTGGAAATCAAACAAAGACGTCCACCAGTCACATGCTGCCACAAACTCTGGGCATGAAGAATGTGCACAAACCTCCTAACTGTGAATGTTTTACTGAGCCGGCTCAAGATACTGCCAGCATCAACCAGTGCTATGAGTACACACTCTCCCAATAGGGCCAGGCCAGAGCATGTGTTGGGAGAATGTAGTGTTCTTCTCTGGGACTTCAATCTCAAAGTTAGATAAGTTCATTACAGTACAAAACTGCCCTGTTTCAGACCACCCAGTTCAGGTGTCAGATTCACGCCACACTTCATACAGATGTGCAGTTTGAATCATGAGGCCATGGAAACAATTGATACTCACACCACATTTGGTGTGAAAGGACACAGAGAGGGAGAGAGAGAGAGAAAAGAGAGAACAACATCCTACCTTTACACCTCCTCATACTGTCTCCACTGTCTCCATCACAACATCCTACCTTTACACCTCCTCATACTGTCTCCACTGTCTCCATCACAACACACTACCTTTACACCTCCTCAAACTGTCTCCACTGTCTCCATCACAACACACTACCTTTACACCTCCTCATACTGTCTCCACTGTCTCCATCACAACACACTACCTTTACACCTCCTCATACTGTCTCCACTGTCTCCATCACAACATCCTACCTTTACACCTCCTCATACTGTCTCCACTGTCTCCATCACAACACACTACCTTTACACCTCCTCATACTGTCTCCACTGTCTCCATCACAACACACTACCTTTACACCTCCTCATACTGTCTCCACTGTCTCCATCACAACATCCTACCTTTACACCTCCTCATACTGTCTCCATCACAACACACTACCTTTACACCTCCTCATACTGTCTCCGCTGTCTCCATCACAACACACTACCTTTACACCTCCTCATACTGTCTCCGCTGTCTCCATCACAACACACTACCTTTACACCTCCTCATACTGTCTCCACCGTCTCCATCACAACACACTACCTTTACACCTCCTCATACTGTCTCCACTGTCTCCATCACAACACACTACCTTTACACCTCCTCATACTGTCTCCACTGTCTCCATCACAACACACTACCTTTACACCTCCTCAAACTGTCTCCACTGTCTCCATCACAACACACTACCTTTACACCTCCTCATACTGTCTCCACTGTCTCCATCACAACACACTACCTTTACACCTCCTCATAGTGTCTCCATCACAACACACTACCTTTACACCTCTTCATACTGTCTCCACTGTCTCCATTACAACACACTACCTTTACACCTCCTCATACTGTCTCTACTGTCTCCATCACAACATCCTACCTTTACACCTCCTCATACTGTGTCCACTGACTACATCACAACACCCTGCAATGTCCTTACTGTGTGAGGCAGTGAGCCACTGGCCTAGTTCTGCTGCTTTTACTGCCACACAAAGCCACTTACACAGAAAACCATGCCAAAGTCAATATTTGAATGGTGTGTGACAGCAGGTACCCACAGACGCAGGGAAGGTTTAAAAGGAAATGAACCTGGTTAATATAACACAGACAGGGAAAGAGAGAGACAGGGTAATAGAGAGAGAGACAGACAGAGAAAGGCAGAGAGAGAGACAGAGAAAGACAAAGGGATGGGGTTTTGAATGAATCAATAAATAATGGTTTGGGAATAAATCAGGACCAAGTCTATTCCCTTCAAGTGAAAACACTGTGTGTTTCTCTCTGAAACCCACTCTCTGTGAAAAGGTCTAAAGGGTAGCGAACCGGGCTTGTGACTGGAGGGTTGCCGGTTCGATTCCCAGGCCCTACATCCACGGCTGTGTGCCCTTGAGCAAGGCACTTAACCCCAATGCTCCCCGGTCGCTCACCAAGGAAGGCTGACCACTGCTCCTGCGTCTGGTGTGTGTGTTCACTACTGGTGTGTTGGATGGGTTAAATGCAGAGGACAAATTCACTGCTCACTGTTCACAGTGTGTGTGTGCAATCACAGAAACTTAAAAAAAAAATTAAAAAAAAAAAAAAAAGAAGGCTGCGTGTGAGTGTGTGTGTGCACGTGTGCGCATGTGCAACGACCATTCTGAGAGAGGGGGATGTTGACCACACATGTCATGACCTTTTTTGTCTACAGAATGTGTCATCGTTAAATGGAAACTGAGAAAAATGTGGACCTCCACATGATGAGTCACATGACTCAGCGCTGCAAAGTCCATCTGCTCACTGAGCCATCGCCGCTGCTAGCCTCTTCCCTGTTCAACCTTTCTCTCCCCTAGTAAAACTCATTCTCTCCAGTACTGAGGAGCCCCAGAGAAAAATCATTCTAAGGCTCATTTTCTTCCTCCTCTCACAAAAAATACAACATTCACTGCCCAGAATCCCAGTTTCCCTCACGTTCTTGTGTGAAGTCAAACGTATTATCACACGCACACCTGACAGAACAGCCATTTATGCTACTGAAAAGTGGTGAGAAAGCTTAAATGAAGCAGCTCTTTATAAGACAAAACAGGTGTGTGATTTGTTTTGATACACATAACACACCATGATGGTTTTTATGTGTGAGAGGCCCCAGTGATAGTAGAAAAAGCCAGGAGCTGTCTTTACTATGACTCAGTATCATTTTCATTGACTAATGTGTATTAGACTTTCACAGTTTCCTCTCTCGCAGTTCTGTGACTGAGACTCCAGAGGAGAGGGGTGACAACACACCACACAGGATGGAGAAAGTCTGTGGGGTTGTGTGGATGTGTTCATACATCTTCTGTCTATGAAACACTCAAATTCTGGCAGTGCTTGGAGGGAGACAAGTTTCGTGGAAAAAAAGGCCTTTGGCAGCAGAGGTAAACTTGCTTTGGCGAGCTCACTGGTTTCAGGTTACAGTTTCAGGCCGTGAGCAAACAATGAAGAAATGATTATTACTAAGCATGGGAACAGCTCACTTCAGTCACGTTAAAATAATACAGTCCTGTGAGAGGTCCTGGATGTTCAGTGTGTTTGCATACAGTCATCACCAAATGGAACAAGAGAAAGCCCCTCAATCCTAATTTCATTCACTTAAAAATTGCCCTTTGTTATACAACAGAGTCTGTTCTCTCAAGGACCTGAAGTTTAGTTTTAAAACGCAGCCTGCCTTATGAAGTTTGGATAATCAGATTACAATGCTTTTGGCAGACTGGAGCAGGCTGTAGAACCAGTTAACACAAGCACTTTTTAAATGATAAAGGACTGGAAGGCACCCCCAGGGTACAGCAGTCTCCCAAACCTCAGGGACCCTGTGAGACACTTTTAGGCAGGAATATGATGGCTCAAGGGCTTAGACTACTACATTCACTCACATTACACACACAATCTGCATCACTCCAAACTCTTTACTCTAAACAGCTTTAGCTTACTTTACTTTACTTTCAACAACTTATTAACCACTGCAAACAAGAGGATGCTAAATATCCAACTCATACATTAACTCTTATTTGAAATTCAAACTTCTATCTGCTGCACAGACTGCAATGCTATATGGTCTCTGAATGAGGAAAATCTATAAGGAGAAGTTGGCCAACACAGAGTTACAACCAATTTCAAAACACTGACATTAGAAGCCCAATGACCACAACTGTCACTAACCGCATCCACCCATGTTCTAGTATCTAAGAGAAGGATCAGCGCTGGTTCTGACTCAATACAGTTCAAATCATATGACCCTCAGTGGACCAGAGATCCCCAACACATTCAAACTGTATACAGGGGGCCGCTTCAGCCTAACTAACACACCCAGCACAGCTTTACAGGTTCTGGATCAGTTGAATCAGGCTTTGAAGTGATGGATCACAATTATATGCCTCTAGGAGAGGGCTGAGAAATGTGGAACTCCAGTAGTTCATTCAATACCATGTAGGTCAAATTAAAGAAGTGAGAGAAATAAAAAGAACCACATGCTTTCAGAGTTCACAGAAACTAAACACTGTGTGACATTTTCTCTGAAATCCATGTGTGAAATTTGTGCTAACAGCAAATGTCAGTCAGTCTACAGAGGTGTGACACAGCATGATACGTTGTTACTCAATCTTCCAAGGGCTATATTTCATAATCAAGTGCTCAGACACCTCACAATAACTGAATGACTGAATAAAAATATCACAAAGAGCTCATTAAAGACAATTTCTATGTCCTTTAATTTCTATGGCACCTGTACTCACCCAGAAGATGAAGTTAAAGAAGAAGAGCAAGAACTTCACACATTTCATTCCTCCTTCCACAGCCATGGTGTCTGATGATCAGGGCTCTGAAAATGATGTAGAGGGTTTAAGAAAAATGGGCTCCACCAATAGACTGTCAGTGCAGAGGCGAACACACCTACAGAGCACAGCGTAAACACGATAAAATGGTGTTACTTTCACCACGACTAGTCTTTGAGTACTCGGAAACATACCCTGAGGCTCAACAAAGTGCCAAATGTCGACTTCTGCTGATTTCACAGTCTGCTGAAGACCATGAATCAACATAAAAGCAACATAAGATTTATGAAGACGGAAAAATGTTTTACCCGCGGAGGCATCGCTGCATTTCTCTGCATGCATCGCATTAGTCAGAGCATAGTCAGCCTACTTTTTATCCCATTCTCAATTCATCAGTGAAAAAGCGGACGCCATGACATATTTTGAAATCAAAGATCATACTCAACAGATACAACATAAGTGATTTAAAACACTGTTCTACAAGCAATGACAAGAGTAAAAAATTAATTGCTAAATGAAAACAATTAGGCTACGACGTAACAAGCTGAAATAGTTGCTTAAACTATAGCCAACCTGAAGAGATGCGAAGAAGTCCAGACTACACAATGTAACCTTTGACTTGGCTTAACTTAATTACTGCGCTGTGAATTAGATAATGTCGTGGGTAAATAAAACAAATGGGAAGTCACAACAAGTTGCTGATAGAATCGTGTCTAAAATACATGGAACATTCTCCCCCTTGTTTCCAAAACTGGAATTAATCTTCTTCAAAACTCGTCGCAAACTTGTCTTGAGTAGTAAAAGAAAAAACAAAAAGAAAACAAAAGTAATAACGAAAGCACGTACCTTATGCGAAATAACGTTTCCTCCGTAGCGGACTGAGTGATGGACTACTTTACTGTGTTTTATTGTCCAGTTTTCTAGCCACTCCCTTAGTTAAACGATTTTTGTTCCTGAGCACAGAAGATCATGTGATACTCAGAGATGACGTGTTCTTCTTAATGTTAAATTACTTCAATAGATCATAGAGCAACCAAACGACTAAAAGTTCGCACTGGAGAGTACAATCCAGAAATAACAGAAAGAAATATTTATTTCACATGTATTGTGACGGATATTCTCAGCGGAAATGTGTGAATGTGACTGGTTTGAAGAACTTTTGGTGTGGTATAAAAACAAGGGAAACGTAGAGGTATAACAGGATATGTTCTGTGATTCGTGTGCAGCAGTTATGGGGAATTTGAAAGACACTTATGGTAAACACCGGATTATTCATTTCAGGAAGCTCTGACGTTATCTCTCACATCACTGAACATTGCATAGCGAGAGAGCGGGGCTCTTTTAGTGTGTGTGTGTGTCTGTATGTGTGTTAGTTTTCATATCTCACCATCAACTGTGTTTACATGGTCCAAAGTTAAGCTTCTCTGTAATGAAGAGCAGAGTCACATATCAAATTACTGTACTGCCTTGTTTACATCAGTGCTTCGACCGCTCAGTGTGATAACTTACACCAAATAGCAATACTTCTTATGTTGGGGGGTCGTTATAACTATCGCTATGAGTGTATAGTATACTCCAGCGCGTCCATCTGCAAACGAACAATGACGCTTAACTTTAACCTAAGGGCCCTTAACCTAAGGTCGGTCGTTTCATGTGCTCCTGTGTCTTAACCTTGTCCGGTGACAATTTCACGGGTGAATAAAGGTCCATACATCTAACAGTTTACTATCTTTGTTTTACGTCCTACGACAGAACTTAGTTGAGAGGGACAGCTTTGTGTTTGACCTATGAGTGTGTGTGACGTAACAGAATGAGGGCTGAATAACACCAACGTCTCACCAGACAGATTAACATTTCGGTCACACTATGGCCTGGAGGCCCGCTCACGGTAGAACAAAGCACATTTTTGTCTGCTGTGCTTTCAGTTCTGCGAGGACCGGGATTTGGAAAGCATAAAACATAAGCTGTGTGAAAAATACAATTCACAACCACTTTGTGTTGGGTTTTTTTATCTTTATTACTGAAAGATCGATGTTTATAAACAATATATTGAACTTAATACATATTGAACTTAACATATTGAACTTAACACAGAAGGATAAATCTAATGTTTTGCATGCATGTGTCTTAAATTAATTAAATTCCGTCCCTCAATAACACGGAGTTAATATTTCTACATATGTACATAACACCAACGGAGATCCGCTTCCCATACTTGCACTCAGCACCATCTAAGGGGACTCGAATGTTCATTTTTCTGTTACAAGGGGAAGGCATGGACAGCGTTTTTGTTTTTTTTTTAAATTTATGTTATGGTTATGGTT
The DNA here is from genome assembly GCF_902362185.1 of Chanos chanos. NCBI lineage: Eukaryota > Metazoa > Chordata > Actinopteri > Gonorynchiformes > Chanidae > Chanos > Chanos chanos. Next base: position 22,992,157 of record NC_044497.1, on the reverse strand, counting down.
TCTGTTATTTTTCTTGGTAGCATGTGCTGTGCTGTATTTCTGAAAAATGTGTTTTTTCTCTCAGTGCATATTGAATTCTTGGTGAAGTGATCAGGGGGGGCCCGTGGTGTTATGAGAAGGGTTGCAGTGTCTCCACTGTCACTCTCTAACGGACCGGGCCAGTTTATCAGGTCAGTCTCTTATGCAGCCTCCTGAAACGTCTTTATTCTCATTTTCCATTTGTAAAGTTGTGAAATCTACTTATTTGTCGGTATCTTGACAATGAATTTGCCCTATAAATATTTTCCTTTCATTCTCATAGCACTTGTAAATGAATTAACATTGGTTCACATCATCCACCCCTCCCTCAGTCACTGCCTGCAAAAGTGGCTTAACATGAACCTATAACTTGAGTGTTGCTACCCGGCCGGGGAGTCTTCATCACCTTTATGAGATTTAAATGCAAAGTCAGCTATTTATAATCAACCACAGCAGTCGAGTGATATAGGATATAAGTCATTCTATTATGCGGGATATTTAGCCACAAGTGTGAACAAGGTATGCCAGTCAGCAACTAATTGCAGCAGAACAGAAGAACAACTGCAGAAATTACCTACCCAGCATGAACAGATTAACGTAAATAAATTAGATTTACATATTCGGTCATATACTAATCTCAGTAGCACTCATTACGGCTCCTTTTGCCGTGTGTTTTCCCTTTCAGTAACAGAGCCAACAAGTAGTGGCGGTAGAGAGCTAACTTTTGGTTTATGTGTTGTGAAGAAGAAGAGTGAAAACAGTGTATTTACATTTTGATTGGTCAGTCAGTTTGGTTCTCCATTCAGAACTTCAGTCAAGTTAAGCGTCAGATCATGGAGCGTCAGGTCATGGCGGGATACATGAAATCCAGAGAAGAGCAAAATGCTAAATGTGCAAGAACTGCAGCTTTTCTGTGGACTGGGTTGTTCTTCATTCAGCTTTTTGTGCATACATCAGGTTGTAAAAGTTCACGTCAACTTTTGAAGGTTTAATTCCCTACAGATTCTGTGTTTAGTAAGCCAGTCCGCGCTATGCTACATTAGCTGAACATAAGCTCACGAACCATCGTAGTTTACGTTTACCTCCCCTGCTATGTTAAGACCACTACCCAGGTTGCTTTATACCGCCAACGTTAGTTATTTTAGAAGGTCCAAAGCATTTCATAATGTATTTCATATGCACATACAACGTTGCCATTCTTACACCTACCTTCCTTGTTACTATAGATCATCTTACACGTTTTTTGTCCGTAAAAGTTGAAGTTGTTTTAACTCAGTTATATTACACAATCATTTTCCATTTGTTCATGAGCTGCTTTTAGTATCCGCCGAGTGAAAGTAATAAACAGCGTCCGCTTAGAAACGTAAGCGTGATATTTGGTAGGCCTATTCACTCTTTAGGAGCGTATGAAAACTCTGACGTAGCTTAAAGGATATAAAGGGGAACAAACTCAGATTTCTCATTGGGCAGGTTTTCATAAACCATTTTTATTGCCAAAAGAATAACATGGTTAAATGAAAGGAAATACGTACGATGAGAGTTTTCCTCTTCTATGATGTGTGTTTTGGCCTGACGTGCTAAAAATGTGGCGTCCAGTTCTTTTTCATGTATTGCCATTTGAAAGCAAATTGAAATGAAACATTAATCTGAAGACGAAGCTATAATTTTCTAAAATATCACTTGTCAGGTATTTCACGCAATATTGCTGAAATTAGGGATTTGGAAAATCTCACTGGGTATGGACCACAACACTTCTGCTACATCAATCAGATTGTTCCTGGATGGAAGGAAGTCTGGACTAGAATACAGGTGAGCATGCAAAATGTTCTGGAATGCATGAGTGAAGGACCTTTGTTGAGCTATGCTTCCTCTTTGTGTGCTTTCTCCTCTGGAGACACTGATTTAAAATGAACACAATATCAGTGGAGTACTAGTTTGCGCCCCACGACAGATGTGATATATTGTAGCATTGTGGTCGTGCTTAGTTTGAATAAAAGTGCTCTGTACAAGGGAGACTGTTATGGGGTCACATCACAGACATGGAACTAAATACCACTGGGTAAGCTGACCTGCCTTAACACCATTGTGTTTAGCAGTTAACAGTAGTGTTTTCAGTCGTCCTTTGGGTAAAAGTTTGAACTGTAACCACTGGTAACTCCTTGTAGAGTCAACAGCACCTCTTCTCTTTGTGTGTGTGTTTGACAGGTTCGTGTGTGGAGCTCTGGTCAGCTCAAAGTTACTGTGGTCCAGGACGAGGAGGCACTGCGGGAGTTGGAACATTTCAATATTTGGACCCTAGTGCACTACTTCATTCACGAGCAGACCAATGAGACCATTGTGTCTCCCAGCCTCTTCAACCCAAAAACCTGCTTTCGTGTGGACCCGTCAGACCAGGAGGTGCCATATGCCCTGAGGGCAGACCGCAGTAAGTGTGGGGAACTGACACAAACAGTGGGAGAGTCAGCAAAGCAGTCTACAGCTGTCAAATCCATGTGTGTGTGATCTGTGTGAAAGAACATGCCTCTGAAACAGGGTGGTGTGGGTCAGCTAAAAGACAGACTGTACTGTCTGCCTTTTCCATTCAATCTCTTTCAGAGGTTAACACTTTGGAAATGACTGTTTATCAGTTCATGCTGTGTGTTTTTTGTCCTGTGCAGAGTTTGACATCTACCTGTTCTTGGTGTTCGTCACTGGACTGCTGGTGTTTTTCTTTGCTGATGAACTCAGTCGGTAAGGTTTCTCTGACAACTGTGGTGGTTTTCGTTTGTTGTCTGCTCTCACTGACTGTGTTCACATGGGGTTCTGTTACATACTGAGACCAGTCAGACACATTCATATAAACATCTGTGGAGGATCAGAGTGATTCAAGTAAGGCGGATTTCAGCAGTATTTCACTCAGAATCGTCTCAACATTTGAAAATGTGTTTGTTAGAGTCTAAATTAGTAATTGTGTTATATGTTATATGACGTCTTGTCTCTCTTTGGCTGATGGCACTGCTTATATTATCCACACCTCAGAAGCCGTCTGTGTTGTATTTGTAAACATGCATTACATTTTTAGCATGTACATGAGCAGTTGGTTTGAACTCATGTACATGTAATCAGAATGAACTGGTTCAGTCTGACAGAATATTTCTTGAAAAAATATTGTCAGTGTCGACCTATCCAGGCCAGTTCTGATTTGAAATTTGATTTGTAGTGTTGGTTGAGGAACAATATCTGACAGATTCAGGGATTTCATATAAAAATTACGATATACACTTACGCAAACATCTGGCACACATGTGACTGGTGTCGTAACCACCCCCCCACGAGTTCCTGAAGACACCAGAAATAGCAAACTGGTGTCATCACATGGTACTGAACCACAGCCATAGGAAATATGTGGTGTTTGCTGTTCATCTGATTAACCCACAGATCAGAAAAATAAGCATGATATTCTCCTCTATGCTATGTCCTCTAGCCCTTTAGGAACTGACACCAAATGCATGTACAACTCATGTTATCCCAGCTGAACTCAAACAACACATTTATGAGTATGGAAATTACAAAATACTATTGACCATATTCGTTCTCCATCTCCAAATTTGACTTCCTCACAGGTAGGCCATGTTTATGTTTGGGAAAACACAAATGAACATGTTCCATACTAACAGACCAGCTGAACTGTGTGTTTTGTAGGAGTCAGGTGTTTTACTACTCTGCTGGTATGAGCACGGGCCTGATTGCCTCCCTCATCATCCTCATCTTCATCCTGGGTCGTTTCCTACCTAAAGTAAGACCCCTGAGTCTGGAGCCCTGCATTCAAGACCTGATAACTCTGCTCCGACATGTGTACCCGCTCCCATTTATCACCTGCTAACTCTGTTCTGACATGTGTACCTGCTCTCTCGTTTATGACCTGATAACTCTGTTCTGACATATGTACCTGCTTTCTCATTTATGACCTGATAACTCTGCTCTGACATGTGTACCTGCTCTCTCATTTATGACATGCTAACTCTGCTCTGATGTGTACCCGCTCTCTCGTTTATGACCTGATAATTCTGCTCTGACATGTGTACCTGCTCTCCCGTTCTCTGGCATATCCATCTTTGAAATATGAAGTTTTATGCTACACCTGACAGTCTAAAACCAAAAGCAAAAAAAAGGACAATAAATCTGTGGTGAATCAAATCCATGGACATGGACAGCTACATCCTCAGGGCTTTCTGGTTTTGATCTGTTCTTTGATTGTTGTCTATTTGTTTTCAGTGTAGAGGAGTCCATTCTATGTGTGATGACGTCTGATTGTTGTTTCTTTGTTTTTGGTGTAGAAGAGTCCGTTCTATGTGCTGATGGTGGGGGGCTGGTCCTTCTCCCTGTACGTCATTCAGCTTGTGCTTAAGAATCTCCAGCTGATCCTCAAAGAACACTGGCACTTTGCCATAGGTAAGACTGCTTTACAAGTCTTTTCAGTTTGTGTGTGTGTGTGTGTGTGTGTGTGGTGGAGTGGGTGGACCAGTGGTTTAGTTTTAAATCATCAGTCAAAATTTGGGTAAGTGGTTAACTGCCAGTATAACACACCATGTAATTTGCCAAATGGGCACAGACACTTCATGGATCAAGGTCCCTGGTATATTGTGTTTTCTGCTGTATTTCGAATAGGACTGGGAGTTGAAATGATAATAATTATGTCTGGGATAATGCATAGTTTACAGCAGTGTATTGATGCCAGGCCAGAAAAAGAAAAATGGACCAGTATCACGTTATAACATGAAAAGTTTGATAACAAGATGTTTTTCACGTTTTAACAAGATATTTCACGCATCACGTTATAATGTGAAAAGTTTCAGGTTATAGCGTGAAAAGTTTATTGTGATAACATGTTTTTCACGTTTTAACAAGATATTTTTATGTTATAACAAGATATTTTCACGTTATTACGTGAAACGTGATAACTTATATCGTTAGAACATGAAACGTTTCACGTTTTTAAAAAGATATTTTCACCTAACAACATGAAAACTTTATTGTGATAAGATGTTTTTCACGTTTTAACAAGATATTTCCACGTTATTACATGATACAAATTTATCACGTTCTAACAAGAAACTTGAAACGTTTCATGTTAAATCGTGATAACTTATATTGTTATAACATGAAAGGTTTAACGTAAGGAGATAAGTTGGTCTCGGGCGGAAGTGGACTCTCCGTGATATTTCTCATTGATCAGCTGGAGTACATAACACTGCCTCCAGAGGGTCGGACTCGTTTTGACCCTGTTTACACTTGGTTTTAAAATGCGTCTTGGGCGATCGGATCACAAGCGGACAGCCGAGACACATCGCCGTTTACACCTGTGTCCATATGCGTCTCCAAAGTGTCCAGCTGATCACTTGTGTTCAGATTTCGTTACCACCTATGTCATTTCCACTAGAAGGTCAAAGGGCCCCGCGCACAGTTGTTTCAAAAATGTTTCCAGAACTAATATACATGTACGGGCTATTTGAACTGTTGTAATTGGCGAGACGAAGGCATTTGCAACTAGCAAAAGTGCGCAGGACAAGACGAAAAAGGAAGAATGTTCGAAAAGCAGTGCAGCCCCATGCATTTTAAAATCCTTCTTAGTGTACGCATACTTATTACAGTGTCAATCACTGTGCTAAAAGCAGAATCTCGCTCAAATGCCTCAAATCGAGCATGAAGTAGAACTTCAAATCGTGTAAATGAGCCATATTCCTCAGTTTCTCCAGTCTCCGCACACTGTTTCCGCAGTCAAACATGAGTTTCACTTTATAGCCAAACAGTATACATTATCTTCTTGAAACGTGAAACTTTTCATGCTCTAACAGTATAAGTTAACACATTAACATGAAACGTTCCACGTAACAACGTGCTAATATCTTGTTATAACGTGAAAATATCTTGTTAATACGTGAAACATGTCATGCTCTAACGATATAAGTTATCACATTTTAGCATAAACGTTTAAAATATCTTAATATAAAAATATCTTGTTAAAACATGAAAAACATCTTGTTATCACAATGAGCTTTTCACGCTATAACGTGATACGCGAAATATCTTCTGAAAACGTGAAAAACATCTTATCACAGTAAACTTTTCACGATATAATGTGATACTGGCGTGGCAGCAATGCGCTGCCGTAATAGTCCGCCGGTCATTATCGAAAAATAAATCCCAACAAGACGAGCAGGACCCCGACGCACAGCGATAACGACTGGCGGTCTATACATTATCCCGCGTATTATGCGGAGACTTGCCAAAATAATAAAAGAAACTTACACACAGTATTTCATTTTAACGATTTTATTGCCGTTTCGTGGCTTCCGCTGAGAAAAACAGTCCTTTAAAGTTGCAGGTATTACTAACGTGTTAGGCTACCTGCAGACTCGACAATTTGGTGCAGATCAAGCATTCTGTTCACTGATGTTAAATTGAACGTTTTCATTAATGGTGCAGTGTGACAGAATCAATGGCATATCTCGGGGGAAGTTGAAGTTAACTGTATAATAACGCGATATAATTTTCTCCGATAGAAATATAACAAATGTTCAATAAATGTCCGATAGTATTAATTTCCATGCTTAGATAGCATACACGGAAACGAATCATGAACTGCCAACCATGTCGTAGGAATAGAGGTATGCGTTGCGCACGTTAGGTTGCTCGGTGAGAGGTATAAACACGCAGAAAGTAAGAAATTAGTCCCAAACGAGTGTTGTTAGGGGACCGTCGACAAGCACCAGGCCGACGACGATTATTTCAGCATTTTCCAGCACCATGCATACAACAAAAAAACGAAAAGACACAAATGACATCACAAATGCAGTTGCATAGTGCATTGCAAAAGATATGCTTCCCACTAGCACTGTCGAAAATGAGGGATTCAATAAGATTGCAAAATGTTTTAAACCATCTGTACAAAGGGCTTTGCGTGCTGACCAGAATTACGATTCCTTTGTCTATTTATTGTTTTATTTGTTGACATTATCCTTTAAAACACTTTCAAACTTTGCAGTCTGAGCCATCTTACATGTGTGGTGTATCACACTGCAGCACTTAATTTTTCTGTTAAAATATTTATTTTGTTGAGGGAAAAAGGACTGAAAAGGATTGTACTTAATTTTGCTCATGCATATTTTGATGTTGAAAAATGACTATCATTATGATTGTGTTGAATGTTCTACTTCAGATTTGCGAAACTTTCCGCTGTTTGGCAAGTGTTTGTCATGTTCTGACCATAAAGAATAGTTTAAAACCACAATTAACCGTCTGGTTTCTTCAGCTGTCACTCAGGAGCAAAAATCAGCCTTTAAACTTGAAAGAAATAATGATTTGACGTTTATCATGATAATTACTGATGTCAAGTAATATGAAAATTTTTATCGTGAACATTTTTGCCATATCGCCAGGCCCTAATTTCCAACTAGTATTATTATAGCAGTTTGAACAAGAAGCTGAGTAGTGTTGGCTTACACGGAGCAGTAATCAGTCTTGTGGTGTGTTGGCTTACACAGAGCAGTAATCAGTCTTGTGGTGTGTTGGCTTACACAGAGCAGTGATCAGTCTTTAGTAAGGTGCAGCCATAAGTGCAAAAGCTGCAAGCTGTAACCCATTAGCCAATCACTGATAGGGCCTGACTCACACACTTAACAGGTGTCCAGACATGCAGATGGATGGCTTCAGAAAGAAATAAAAAAAACAGGTTTTATTTTGTTGTAATCTGTTCAAGAATGTTATCCTGCAGGTGGAATACATGAGCAGACACTCATGAACCAGAATGTCAGTGTTGCCAATATCTTAGAATGTTCTTAACCACACACCTCATGAGCTCATATTTACTTACTGGCATGTCATCTACATATCATTTGCACGACAGTTAGCATATCGTGGGGGGGCTGTTGAACCAAGCTCAGGACGCCTCAGTAAAAGTCAGTGTTGTGATTTGAGTATGGTAAAGAAAAGTCAGTGTTGTGATTTGAGTATGGTAAAGAAAAGTCAGTGTTGTGATTTGAGTATGGTAAAGAAAAGTCAGTGTTGTGATTTGAGTATGGTAAGGAAAAACTGACTTAGAGTGTCTATACCCTGTAGGTTATGCTGCAGTGGTGGGCTTTGTTAGCTTTGCGGTGTGTTACCGCCACGGCCCCCTGCTGGAGGAACGCAGCATTAACATCCTGTCCTGGACACTGCAGCTGTTTGGACTGCTGCTGATCTATGCTGGCATCCAGGTCCAGCAGGTGGCGCTGGCTGTCATGGGAGCAGCTTTCTGCTCAAAAAACCTGGAGTACCCAGTGGCTCTGGGACTTAACATCTGGCAGTGAGTGACATTTACAGATAGACTTGTGCTCAGTGTGATGCTTAGGGACTGTTTCCCTTTACACATTTTTTAGTCTTAATACTTAATCTTATCTCTAGCTGTGAATGCCATCCATTATACCAGCGTTAATAAAGTTAATGCTGAACGTATGAGTAGCTCCAGATCTGTAGATGGGTAGTTGTGTTATATTTTCCATTGTTTTATTAGGGGTTTTTTTATTCTGGTTAGGAAAGTGAGGCCAAAGTTGCATTGGAAACCAGAGCCTCGGAGACTGCTTACAAAAGAGGAATATCAGAAGCAAGGGGAGGTGGAGACGCAGCGTGCTCTTGAGGAGCTGCGTATATACTGCAGCAGCCCTGACTTCAACACGTGGAAGACAGTGTCCAGACTCCAGTCCCCTGCACGGTACAGCAGCACCATTTAAAAACACATCCACAAAACTCTTGATCTGCCCAACCACACCGCTGAGTGGCATCACAAGTGTCTCTCACTCTGTTGTCACTGTCCAGCAGCAGGACAAGCTTGTGACTAAACATTGCAAAGGGTGTGTAGCAGACACAGACAATCCCTGACTGTTTTCAGTAGAAAAGATAGTAGACCCACACAGAAGCTTTCAAAAGTTCTGTCTGGTGACAATAGAAACAGACATGTTGGCATTCTGACGCAAACAGGAGTATGACTTTGCTGTCTGTCATGTTGGCATTCTGACACAAACAGGAGTATGACTTTGCTGTCTGTCATGTTGGTATTCTGACACAAACAGGAGTATGACTTTGCTGTCTGTCATGTTGGTATTCTGACAGAAACAGTATTGTGGTTTTGGTGTCTGTCACGTTGCTTGTGTAGGTTTGCTGACTTCATGGAGGGCTCACCTCACCTGCTTCCCAACGAAGTCTCAGTCCACGCCCACGAGTTTGGTCTGGGAGACTCGCTCCTGGAGGATGAGCTGTTTGACACTGATGATGAGGAAAAGGAGGATGAAGGGTGGGAAACAGAAGGAGAGACAGTGAAAGAGGATCCAGTGTTGCGTTGGAACAACATGAGATAACACCAGGAGGGGAGAAAGGAGAGGAAACACGTTCAAGAATACAAAAACACAGTCAGTAGGAATTCTGCACATGAAAAACTGTGGACTTTTATCAAAAGGCACAAAGACTCATGTAAGTGGAAAGAGCCATGGTTCTGCTGACAGGGGACCCAGACCACAGGCCAGGTGTCATTGGATCACATGCGCAATAGCATACAGACTGGTACTCTACTGATTAGAGACGAGTAGACCTGTGTTGTTTTTCTTGAAAAAAAAAAACTGTCTGAAATTGTCTAGAACCTCACATTATCAGAAACACAAAATTTTTTGGGTGAGAAGAAAAGAGAGCAAAAGCTATTTTCCGTGTGTGTGTGTGTGTGTGTGTATATATATATATATATATATGTGTGTGTGTGTGTGTGTGTGTGTGTGTGTGTATGTATATATATATGTTGAAAACCAAACTGTGTGCGTGAAAATCCATAACAGGTTATTTTCACGGGACTGTGTGTTTCTGTTCTGTATTGAACTGTGAGGTAAATTGTTTGGAGAATGAAGTTACATGTTTTTAATGTCTGATGGGACACACCGCAGGACAGGACATGTATAGAGACTGGAAGTGAGCAGACATTTACAGAACACTGTTACAAGCTTAAACTTGAGCTTTTTTTTATGGAAGAAAATAAAATCTAAATAAATATGTCAGTGTGTGTGTGAACATCGTGGTCAGCGCAGTGGTTAGGAGCAGAAGTACAGATCAGTCGTCATATTTCACATGATATTTATTATCATGGGAGAAAGCAGCAGTCAGCAAAACTGCTAAAGGAAAATTACCTTTCAAACTGACGGCGGAAACACGTGATTTTTCTGTACAGAGTGAGTGAGTGAGGTGATGTTGGTATGTAGTATGTGATCATTTTGAAAGCAGAAGCAAAAGGCGATGAAACAGATACAGATTGCAATGCTGCAGTAAAGCGTGGTGTGTTGCTCCGAGATGAGTTGTGTCTCTGTGCAGGGAGACTGCTGCCCTGGGGCTGTGGGTGAGAACGTGTTGCACTGAGCACTGCACAATACCACAATGAAGTACACATTTAAAATACATACAGACAGCACAGGAATATGCTAAACAGCACACCCTGCTGAAATTCACTCATACAATGGTGTGGAAAGTGAAATTTACAAACTAGTGTTAATAGAGTGTAAAAAATAAAAAATAGCATAAGGGCCATTTCCCTGCCCAGGACATTATATGTACAAATATGCATGAAAATTAACTGTAAAATACATTTTCTTTTGAAGCAAAGTGTCCTGCAAATTGGTCTAATTACTAATTTAAGATATATCATTTTAAAAATGAATAAAAACTACCTAGAACACTGAAAAAATAGCATTTGTCACCTATCCCTGCTCTCTAACAGTACACTTTACTGTGAAATATAATGATTAAAATCCTTCAAAAATTTAATTTTTTTGCATTGTGACTCCATATCCCATCTATGCTTTACATAATCCCCCCCCCCCCCACACACACACACGAAATCCATAATATTTTAGTTAAAATACACATTTTGGTGGTGTCCTAGATGTTATTTGTTTATTTTAAAAATACTATTTTTTGGTAAATCACTAGAATGTGCTCAGTGTCCTCATGCTATTAGCATGGACGCCATGTGGCTATATTTCATGTATTTGCTAATTATATGCTAAAAACTCAGTCTTGTTCCTGTTACTTTTTCAGGAACAGTACTGAGAAAAATGCAACCATCTTCCACTTAGAAACCTTGTAAAATTGAAATAAATTTGCCTGAGATTAACCAATACACATTTTGAATAGATTTTTAGATTCAGTGTTGAAAAAAGACAAAAAATGAAGTTTAATTTGGAAGAATAACAACAAGCGAAAGGTACCCATTCGGCGGAACGGTTCATGGGTATCGTTTGGATATTATTTTATGTCTAGATATTATTTTGTGAAGAAAAAGGCAAAACGACAGACATATTCAAGCCAGTTTACAATCTTGAGAAACAGTGCACCCATTTCCTTCTCTCATTTTGCTGTGGATAAATCATTGAACAGGAATTTGACTTACTGTCTTTACATTTCTTAATTTATACATTTACTAATACCCCATTTAGCTGAAAAAAAGTAGCAGCCTCCTTTTTTTCTGCTTTACTTTTTTCCTATTTCCTTTCCAGTAACAGCCGTGAGTATTAGTACTAACACCCTTAGAGGAATAATCCAGAGACACTTCCTTCTGTCAGCTTCCTTCACTATCAGACAAATCAACACAACAGAAACATGTAGTGCTGCCTAGTAAGCAAAAGGGACATAACTACAGAAACAGGAGTCTAATCACCCATAAGCCCCTCTGCTGGTATAAAACCAAGAAACAGGAAGTGGAACAGAGCGGTCCTGCACGGCTCTGCTGCTGTAGTGCTGTAGTCTGTAGTAGTCTGGTGCTGTAGTCTGTAGTAGTCTGGTGCTGTAGTCTGTAGTAGTCTGGTGCTGTAGTGCTGTAGTCTGTAGTAGTCTGGTGCTGTAGTCTGTAGTAGTCTGGTGCTGTAGTCTGTAGTAGTCTGGTGCTGTAGTGCTGTAGTCTGTAGTAGTCTGGTGCTGTAGTGCTGTAGTCTGTAGTAGTCTGGTGCTGTAGTCTGTAGTAGTCTGGTGCTGTAGTCCGTAGTAGTCTGGTGCTGTAGTGCTGTAGTCTGTAGTAGTCTGGTGCTGTAGTCTGTAGTAGTCTGGTGCTGTAGTCTGTAGTAGTCTGGTGCTGTAGTGCTGTAGTCTGTAGTAGTCTGGTGCTGTATACTGTAGTAGTCTGGTGCTGTAGTGCTGTAGTCTGTAGTAGTCTGGTGCTGTAGTGCTGTAGTCTGTAGTAGTCTGGTGCTGTAGTGCTGTAGTCTGTAGTAGTCTGGTGCTGTAGTCTGTGGTAGTCTGGTGCTTTAGTCTGTAGTAGTCTGGTGCTGTAGTGCTGTAGTCCGTAGTAGTCTGGTGCTGTAGTGCTGTAGTCTGTAGTAGTCTGGTGCTGTAGTCTGTAGTAGTCTGGTGCTGTAGTGCTGTAGTCTGTAGTAGTCTGGTGCTGTAGTGCTGTAGTCTGTAGTAGTCTGGTGCTGTAGTGCTGTAGTAGTCTGGTGCTGTAGTGCTGTAGTCTGTAGTAGTCTGGTGCTGTAGTGCTGTAGTAGTCTGGTGCTGTAGTCTGTGGTAGTCTGGTGCTGTAGTCTGTAGTAGTCTGGTACTGTAGTGCTGTAGTCTGTAGTAGTCTGGTGCTGTAGTGCTGTAGTCTGTAGTAGTCTGGTGCTGTAGTCTGTAGTAGTCTGGTGCTGTAGTGCTGTAGTCTGTAGTAGTCTGGTGCTGTAGTCTGTGGTAGTCTGGTGCTGTAGTCTGTAGTAGTCTGGTACTGTAGTGCTGTAGTCTGTAGTAGTCTGGTGCTGTAGTGCTGTAGTCTGTAGTAGTCTGGTGCTGTAGTCTGTAGTAGTCTGGTGCTGTAGTCTGTAGTAGTCTGGTGCTGTAGTCTGTAGTAGTCTGGTGCTGTAGTGCTGTAGTAGTCTGGTGCTGTCGTGCTGTAGTCTGTAGTAGTCTGGTGCTGTAGTCTGTAGTAGTCTGGTGCTGTAGTCTGTGGTAGTCTGGTGCTGTAGTGCTGTAGTCTGTGGTAGTCTGGTGCTGTAGTGCTGTAGTCTGTAGTAGTCTGGTGCTGTAGTCTGTAGTAGTCTGGTGCTGTCGTGCTGTAGTCTGTAGTAGTCTGGTGCTGTAGTAGTCTGGTGCTGTAGTGCTGTAGTAGTCTGGTGCTGTAGTGCTGTAGTAGTCTGGTGCTGTAGTGCTGTAGTCTGTGGTAGTCTGGTGCTGTAGTCTGTGGTAGTCTGGTGCTGTAGTCTGTGGTAGTCTGGTGCTGTAGTCTGTAGTAGTCTGGTGCTGTAGTCTGTAGTAGTCTGGTGCTGTAGTGCTGTAGTCTGTAGTAGTCTGGTGCTGTAGTGCTGTAGTCTGCAGGTCAGTGTGTCCCCGGGCCAGAGGAGACCTGATGCACAGGAATCTGGGTTATACAGTGGGTGTTTCTGGGCTCTCTTTGGACCCGTGGCCCAGTTTCAAATGTTCTGGATACTGATCCTGTCAGATTTATTTCTGCTCTCACTGAGCAGGCTGTCACTCAGTGCAGGGATTAGTAATAATTAAAATAAAAGCAGTAATGAGAGTATATTCTGATGGAAAGGTCAGGGCATTGTCTGAGCTGTGTTTTCGGGATTTTACTGAAGCTTTTGACCACACCTCTTGGACCTCCACAAAACTGAGCTCACTGGCACTGCTCCTTCAGAAGGTCTTTCACACTGGTGACCTCTGGCCTGTAAGTGTAGCTGTGTAGATACAGGTTTATTGCATGTGTAGATGCGGGTTTACTGTGTGTACAGCACTTTTGAAGAGAGTGTGCCTTTTTGTTGATAGAGTGTCTTCTATCAGGATCATCTGCTTTCTTTCTGTGTCTGTCTTGTTCTGATTGGGCTCCTGCAGACACCTCTGTTTTGTGAACAAAGACTTCTCTCGACCTGCCAGTTTTCCATGGAGGCTTTTCTGCTTTGCTGGTGTCTGCTTGGCTCACAAAGTTGAAACTTGGATCCATGCTTGCTGATGGAGGAAGGCAGCAAAGACACGAGGGGGAGGGGGGTCGCTATCTGGTATTGTTGTTTGTAACTGGATCCATGAGAGAACCACTTTTCCTGGAGGCCATGCGGTAATTTTTGAACAATGTGGTTTACAACTCTGGCTGTGTCAAAGTAGGAGAGGCCAGGACGATCCCCCTCTGCCTTGGCAGCCTCCAACTCCATCACTAGATCACTGGGATCTCTCAGTTTGGAGAAATGTCTGTTGCTAATTTTGGTGAAGCTATCTGGAACAAAGCTTTCCCAATTGCCTCAGCTGAGCCGTAACACTCATACAGCCTATTCCAAATCATCTCCAGTCCCCTCTTTGGTTGGTTTATGCGAAATTCATCATGTGGGAATCATCAGCGTGAGTGGGCTGCAAAGCATAACCATGAGGCTGAGAAGACATAGCGTAGATGTTGCTATGGGGAGGATGGTGTGCTGCTCGGCTGTATGGAGGGGGTAGTAGACGGTCATCATCATCGCTGTTGAAAGTTACTCCATGAGGGTGCATGCAATGTTGAGCTGGAGTATGACCCATATCTGGCTTGAGAAAAGGGTTCTGAGACTCACATTCACTTGGAGCATTAGTGTAAGTGTCACTGATGTTAGTATTAACAGCAGGCAAAATAGCTCTCTCTGGACTGAGATGTGGGGCATTTGCAGAGTGGAGTGTAGATGGCTCTGCATGCTCCTCTACGTAATCTCGTGTGTGTGGAGCAGGGTCAAGTAGTGATGATGTGAATGGAAGCTTATAGCTGTGTTTTCCTGGCATCAGTTGCTGCCTCCAGGTCCTCAGCCTCTGCCATGGCCACAGCAGTTTCCTTTTCCAGAGTCAGCATCTCCAGAGAGGCCTCCAGGCTTTCTCCATCCTCAATCTCATCTCTCTCTCGAGATGTACGTCAAGCGTCCTTTGGCAGCTTCAGCTTTAGCCCTAGCCATTGCAGCAGCTGCACTCCTAGCTGATCCAGCAGAACACACTGAGAAGCTACAGGCAAAAAACCTAGTCTTCAGAGCAGATACGTTTATCTCCATGATCCAAGTGAGTGAATTTTACAGTAGTTGAGCTTTCGTAGATATTAATGTATGATGGTAGTGTCCGTAACCACATGAACTACGTTACCTCGTCTGTAGAGTGCCGTCTCTTCAGTGTACTGTCTTTCCCTCCTCACACTTATAAGGGGAACTGGCAGCAAGTGTCCACGCCGTTGTTCCATGAACACTCTGAAAACAGTTGTTTTGTTGTCCACAGGTTTATTAATGTAGAAAATGTGAACAGACGATGCCACAGAAGATGATGAGGATGAGAGACAGATGTAGGTGGATTTGTAAGGACATTAATCAGCATTTCACACCGTATTGACTGAACGAATTTCCTGATTATCCTTACTTCCTGGATCTGACTTACTGTGACATCACTGCACATTTAATCCTTAATGTTTACCCAAGTGCACCACATGGTAACTCTTTATTCAGACAGACAGAGGAGGAGAATGCAGAGAGTTTGTCAACAACTTTATCATTTTGTATGTCTCAGAATAATCTAACTGCTGAATACTTTTTATGTGATAAAATGGGATTCTGGGTTGTCAGAGATTCTGTGTTGTCAGCTGCACACTAGCTTTGAATTGATCTGTGGTTAGGCCTCATCTGCTTTACCTGCACTCAGTGGAAAACTGTCTCTCAGACTGTTTCAGCACGTTGAACAGAAAAAAGATTCTGCATTGCCATCATGTAAAGTGGACAATAGTAACGTGGGTGTCATATGACTTTTATGAGCTTGCGAACAACTGGCAAAAAAGTAATGAACATGCAGAAAAAAAATTAATTTATTTGCTTGTTTGTTTGTACAAGACAATCTAAGAGTCTCGTTAGATCGGACCCTCGTAACAACTCAACGAACAGTAGATGCATTAATGGGAAGATGCATCTGCAGCTCACTTGACTGACCGACTGACTGACTGACTGACTGACTGACTGACTGACTGATTGATTGATTGATTGATTGATTGATTTAGACCGCCATCTTGTAGAGATTGTATTGTATAGCCATTTCTTCGATATATCATGTAAGGGTACTAATATGCTTGCCAAGTTCTTAGTATTAGAGAATACACTATTTTTACACTGTTTTAAGTATTACACTGTCCTAACTCTTCAGACCAGCACTAATCCCACAGGACAGACACTCTTCAGACCAGCACTAATCCCACAGGACAAACACTCTTCAGACCAGCATTAATCCCACAGGACAAGCAGTCTTCAGACCAGCACTAATCCCACAGGACAAACACTCTTCAAACCAGCATTAATCCACAGGACAAACACTGTTCAAACCAGCACTAATCCCACAGGACAGACACTCTTCAGACCAGCATTAATCCCATAGGACAGACACTCTTCAGACCAGCATTAATCCCACAGGACAGACACTCTTCAGACCAGCATTAATCCCATAGGACAGACACTCTTCAGACCAGCATTAATCCCACAGGACAGACACTCTTCAGACCAGTGTTAATCCCACAGGACAAACACTCTTCAGACCAGCACTAATCACACAGGACAGACTAGAGTGTACGTCAGAGAGGGCACTGCCGCTTTTTTCTTGTTACCACTGAAAAACAGCCAACTGTTTTCTCATCATCTCAATTTTATTATTTTGTTTTAACAGCATAAAAATCCATTGTTTTCTAGAGATCTCAATTTAATTATTGCTGTATCAAAATATAATGAGTAATTTTTTTCATGCAATAACAATTATTTCTCAGGATCTTAGTAGTCTGACTCAGTGTAGGCAGTCTGTTGTATGATTATTATGCTGTGATAACGAAAGAAAACGTTTTGCTGTCATGTCCTCTCTCAGTTTACACGGTTCACCCAGATTTTGCAGCATTTATTGTTTTGTTTGCCTGCACTGCAGAAATGGCCACTAGATGGCACCCTAAGCGATCCTTACAAAGAAACTCGCAGTGTCCCAATGGTCTTTGCTGTGTATCAACTAGTCTGCAGTATTTAATCAACAGTTATTTTTCTCAAGGCTTTACTTAAGCCTTGTTTCCTATGAAGGCAGTGAAAACTAGTATATTTATGTTGGTGAATAAGAGGAACAGATATTACAATGCTAAAAGCAGAGAATAGCGCATATTGTGTACATAAGCCATTACATTACATTGAACTAAATGATTATTATGCATAATGAGAACATCATAACTGTTGCAAAGTGATGAAAAAGTTTATAAAAGTATTTTTTATAACATTAATAAAAGGTTTATTCCTGTTCAATAGAAAATAAAAGAATAAGCAGACATATTACTTGTGTGAAAACCTTCCAAATTTATCTTTTTGAACTTACTGATCAGTTTTTCTACATTTGATACATTTGAAGTTTACTGTTTCACAGCTTTTCTGTCATAGTTGGTCACTCTGGCTTAAACAGACCTGTCAAAAGAAAGTTACACTGATACATAATCAAACAGTTACCACCTGCCTTTTTGTCTGTGTGAAGATTTGACCTACGCACTGCTGAGGAAGAGTGTGTGTGTGTGTGTGAGTGTGTGTGACCGTTCATTATGTGTGGCCATTCACTGTTTCTCTCCTGTTGTTTATTCAAATACTGTGGTGGCCTTTAGCTTCCCTCGGGGTCACGAACTGCATGAAAGCAGAACTAGGGAAACCCACCATAAGAAGACTTTTGTTCTTTTCAGATTGGGCCCCGTGAGTGGTTTTGGTTTTATTCTCCCCCTGTCTTTGACCTGGGGCCATCCGCGTGGCTGCAGAGGGTTCAGATGGCCTGTTTCCTTGTCTCTCAAGTTTTTTTTTGCGTTCCTGTTGTGACGTCAGGCAGGTGCTGAAACATGGTTTCTCAGCAGGGCTGGCTGGTCAGCATGGGTGGGTATTTGCATGTGCTTCCCCAGTAAACACAGCAGGTGTAGGCACAGGCGGGGTGATGTTTCTCCCCAGGCTTCTCTTCCCTGTAAAACGCAAACTCTCCACTGCCAAACCAGAGAGACACATCATCCCAGGTGTAGTAGTGTGGCGGAAGGGGAGGGGGGACTCCCCCTAGACACTCAGCACAGGGCAGTGTTTGGGATCGCCCCTGTGGAGGCGTCATGTAAAGTTACCTGGATTTCCCCGGAACCTCTCAGGTGAACTGAATGGTGTATGGTGTATGTTTTCTTCTGCAATCCTGTCTAAGCTTTGGAGTGTGTGTGTGTGCGTGCGTTGGGTATGTGTGCGTATGCGAGGCAGTCAGTGATGGCGTGTTTTTGTTATTTCCTTCCACCTCTACAACTCTTCCCCATAACAAACTGCTGAGTTTCCTCCTGAAGTATCAGCAGTGAGGATTCCCATGTGTGTTGTCCTCCTTTGTGTGTGGGAGGGGATGCAGCAGAAATCTCATGATGACTCAGTTAAAATGATGCCTACATCTCCACATGACAGCTGCTCTTACCTGACGATCAAGTGCCTTTAGAATTAACTGTTACTTTGGCTTAGTATAAACTGTTACTTTACCTTAGTATAAACTGTTACTTTACCTTAGTATGAACTGTTACTTTGCCTTAGTGTAAAATAGTGTTGCAGTACTCGAGTCCGGTCTTGAGACCACCTTTTGACTTACTCAGTCTCGTCTCAAAATTGCAAGCAATTCTACTCGATCTTGACTCTGACTCGATACAGGTGGACTCGTCCCCATCACTGGTCCATATGGAGAGGGTAGACGTTTTATGTTATATTTTTGTTTCAGTTCCCCATAGGGAGCTGGAGATGTACAGTGTGCCAACATGCCCCCATAGCCAATAAGCCCCAATCTCCCCTACAAAAGTTCACTTTTGACTGTTAAAGTCTCAACTCGGTCTCGCCCCCTCTAAAATCTCGAACCTTTAAGATCTTGGTCTTGACTCGGACTCCATATAGGTGGTATCATCCCCATCACTAGTATAAACTGTCACTTTGTCTTAGTACAAACTGTGACTTTGTCTTAGTATAAACCCATACTACCTCATTATTCGGTTTTACTTTGCTTCAGTACAAAATCTTACTTTGCTTTAGCATAAAATGTTCTTAGTATAAACTGTTACTTTGCTTTAGTACAAAGCATTCCTTTGCCTTGGTACAAAGTCTTACTTTGCTTTAGTATAAATTGTTATTTTGCCTTAATGTAAGGTCTTACATTGCTTTAGTATAAAGTCTTACTTTGCCTTGATAAGGTCTTACATTGCTTTAGTATAAATTGTTACTTTGCCTTTACGTGAAGTCTTAGATTGCTTTAGTGTGAAGTGTTACCTTGCTTTAGTATAAACTGTTACTTCGCGTTTACGTGAAGTCTTAGATTGCTTTAGTACAAAGTATTACTTTGCTTTTGTATAAACTGTTACTTTGCCTTTACGTGAAGTCTTAGATTGCTTTAGTATGAAGTGTTACATTGCTTTAGTATAAAGTGTTACTTTGCCCTCGTATAAATTGTTACATTGCTTTAGTATAAAGTGTTACATTGCTTCAGTATAAAGTGTTACATTGCTTTAGTATAAAGTGTTACTTTGCCCTCGTATAAAGTGTTACTTTGCCCTCGTGTAAAGTGTTACATTGCTTTAGTATAAAGTGTTACTTTGCCCTCGTATAAAGTGTTACATTGCTTTAGTATAAAGTGTTACTTTGCCCTCGTGTAAAGTGTTACATTGCTTTAGTATAAAGTGTTACTTTGCCCTCGTATAAAGTGTTACATTGCTTTAGTATAAAGTGTTACTTTGCCCTCGTATAAAGTGTTACATTGCTTTAGTATAAAGTGTTACTTTGCCCTCGTATAAAGTGTTACATTGCTTTAGTATAAAGTGTTACTTTGCCCTCGTATAAAGTGTTACATTGCTTTAGTATAAAGTGTTACTTTGCCCTCGTGTAAAGTGTTACATTGCTTTAGTATAAAGTGTTACTTTGCCCTCGTATAAAGTGTTACTTTGCCCTCGTATAAAGTGTTACATTGCTTTAGTATAAAGTGTTACTTTGCCCTCGTGTAAAGTGTTACATTGCTTTAGTATAAAGTGTTACTTTGCCCTCGTGTAAAGTGTTACATTGCTTTAGTATAAAGTGTTACTTTGCCCTCGTGTAAAGTGTTACATTGCTTTAGTATAAAGTGTTACTTTGCCCTCGTATAAAGTGTTACATTGCTTTAGTATAAAGTGTTACTTTGCCCTCGTGTAAAGTGTTACATTGCTTTAGTATAAAGTGTTACTTTGCTTTAGTATAAAGTGTTACTTTGCCCTCGTATAAAGTGTTACTTTGCCCTCGTATAAAGTGTTACATTGCTTTAGTATAAAGTGTTACTTTGCTTTAGTATAAAGTGTTACTTTGCCCTCGTATAAAGTGTTACTTTGCCCTCGTATAAAGTGTTACATTGCTTTAGTATAAAGTGTTACTTTGCCCTCATATAAAGTGTTACATTGCTTTAGTGTAAAGTGTTACTTTGCCCTCTTATAAAGTGTTACATTGCTTTAGTATAAAGTGTTACTTTGCCCTCATATAAAGTGTTACATTGCTTTAGTATAAAGTGTTACATTGCTTTAGTGTAAAGTGTTACTTTGCCCTCGTATAAAGTGTTACATTGCTTTAGTATAAAGTGTTACTTTGCCCTCGTATAAAGTGTTACATTGCTTTAGTATAAAGTGTTACATTGCTTTAGTGTAAAGTGTTACTTTGCCCTCATATAAAGTGTTACATTGCTTTAGTGTAAAGTGTTACTTTGCCCTCGTATAAAGTGTTACATTGCTTTAGTATAAAGTGTTACTTTGCCCTCATATAAAGTGTTACATTGCTTTAGTATAAAGTGTTACATTGCTTTAGTGTAAAGTGTTACTTTGCCCTCGTATAAAGTGTTACATTGCTTTAGTATAAAGTGTTACTTTGCCCTCGTATAAAGTGTTACATTGCTTTAGTATAAAGTGTTACATTGCTTTAGTGTAAAGTGATCATGTCACAGCCACAGCTTTTCCTGCAGATTCACCTTCATGTGTGATTCTTCAGATACAGACACAGATTCAGTCACACATGCAACAAACACACACACACACACACACCACTGAAACGGTTTGCAAATCAATACACAAAATTTTTAAAACTGTTATCTTTATTAAGAGAGGTTAGTTCATGTACATGGAAAAGCACACCAAGCATTCACGACCGCTGACTTTAAGAGATTACCAGTAATTATCTTACCAGTGATACTAATCCCTATGGCAACACAGCTGAGTGGCAGAGATAAATAAGTGGAAATGTAGCTGAAGTTTAACAAACTTATTGAAATCTCCTCATAGCCCCACACTCTACACCTCCACACAGTTTTTCCCCACAATCACTCACAGAATAACAAATGGGCTATGGTGACAACTGGTCCCTCATATTTTTCCACCGTGTTTTACAGAGCATTTCATATATATATATATATATATATATATATATATATATATCAATTTATATTATATGAAAAGTTCAAGTTGTTTGTAAGTATCATGATTGTTATAGAAATATGAGCATTATTTGTTCACCTGATGAACAATGAACCAAAATAAAGAAAAAAACACAGTGTAACACAATATTACAGTTCAGTGCAGTTTTTATCTATCAGGGTTCAGTTGGACCAGAGGTAACATTTTTTTCCTCTCTTCCTGTCTGTTCAATATTTGTTAATCCCAAATATCCGAACACCGTGGAACTGAGGTAACTTAGGGAGAAGGACGCTGAGTAAGGAGCCTGTATTGACCAGAAAATGAATGGTGTCATATTTGGTGTAGAAACTGGCCAGGATGTATCTGAAGGATGAAAGGACAAAAAAGTCATGAAAACACTGCTGTGAATGGACATCTTCAGAGGACTGGGCCAGCATAGTGACTTAGCTTCAGTCAGTCATACTTTAGGTTTCAAACTATCGTGTGTCCCAAACAGTCACTAATGTTAATTAAAAAAGCTTGACCATACACATTCAAATGGGGGAAGTGTGCATTGTGTGTAGATTGTGAGTTTATATTTCTAGGGCTATTCATGACTAAGGTGGTTCATTAACATTTTACAGTACCTTATTATCTGTGAAGTTGGTTTAGGGAATGACTATGTGCTATATTAACTTGCTGACTTAATAGTGTGAACAAGGAAACATAAGCTGGCCCATTCATAGAATCTATCCCAACCTCTCAGCATGTAGTTCAATTAGACGGTGAGAACATGAAACCACAGCCCTCCTCTGTTTTCCCCTGATCACACAACATTATTCCTTTCCCTCAAAAAGAAATGGCATTCCCAGTGGACAACCCTGACTTTTCACTGCATATGAACCTCAGTTGTTGGCCTGGTCTTTGTGGAGCAAAGACGCACAAGTGAACTCCCACAAAAAATATGACACAAACCGCTACAACTTTTTTTTAAACAGAGAATTTGATTCCATTCTTAAACTGTTGTGATTTGCTCTTTTACCTCCCATTTAACCTGTGTGTGAGGAGACAGAGGAGGAAACATACCCCAGCTGTGACCGTTTCAAGATCAGTCTATGTTAAGACGTTAAGATGTTAAGATCAAGTTCCTGATTAGCATTAACTACAAAAATGGGTAAAGGTCTTACATTGTATAAACAGAATAAAGACAATCTGTTCCTAGATACAGACCCAGTCATTTAGTGTTTGTGGTATATGAATGAGCAGAAAGCCTGAAGTCATTTAGTGTTTGTGGTATACGAATAAGTCCGGGTTCAGTAGCTTTGCCTTTGTTGTGCACCAAGCTCAGAAACTCAAGAGTCCCACTGAGATTTGGAGAGATGTTTGGTACGAAATGTGTTCTAACATTACTGACAGAACTCCTATTCACAGCCTTTCTCTATGATGCTGATGCAGACAGGGGCACATGGCACCCGATGCTCATATGTTTGACTCACAGAATGATGGGTGAGATGGTGAGGAACTTCCGTGAGGACGTGAACTGGACGCCGTAATCCATCTGTTCCCAATGTGTGAGCAGGCGAGCTTTTCCTTGATCTGGTGTCTCAAACGGAGTGCCCTTCACCGTGTGCAAAAACACATACATGAGCTGGGAGACACACACGGAAATACATGCTGGATCAAAATTGTTAACAAAATGTGGCTCTGTTCTGAAACATTTCCAAATCAGCTCAGTCCAGCCTAGCTCTGAGGAGTATATAGGGATTCCCTGCGTTACGAACATCCGACTTATGGACAACTCGTACTTACGAATGGACTGCCATAAAGCCTATTACATTAAAAAAATTGAGTTAAATACAACGGTTCATAATAACAAACGCACACACTACTTTGTGGTTTGTCGGCTCCATGAAGGAGAACGCCGAACACTATTTTAAGTCCGATCACATTGCCATTAACACTGTGTATGTACCTGTTCCGAGTTACCTACAAATTCGACTTAAAGACAGACTTAGGGGAACGTATCTCATTCGTAACCCAGAGACTGCCTGTAATCAGATTTAATGTGGATGTTTCTTGCTTGAGAACTTTTTCAGCAAAATCCTACGCATGCATGTGTCTCAGGTGGTGCGGCAGTTTACATTCAGTATTGATTTTCTCTTCAATAAAACTTTAAGATGCTGACATCACTGTTTGAAGTGTTACAAATCAGATGTGAACAAGTCTGAACACATACAGTCAGTGCAACTTCAGCATACATGAGAGCGCTGCACCATTCTGAGACCCCAATCCGTACCCTGGAACAGCAAGGACACAAACACTCAGAGCATAGAACAGTGTCTGAGTGACCCCCATGGAGCTGCGGACAGTCTTACATGTTAGACTGCTGACTTTAGTGATGGATTACAATGTGAAGGTACTGACTAGGTTGTGGATGACGTTTGTGAGGGTCCAGACGACAGGCACGCTGAAAAATGGGATGCTCAGAAGGACCACGTGCAGCACAGCTGTCACTAGCAGGTAAGCGAGCCAGATCCCGCGACTGTTCATCACCCGCGTGTTGGGGTTCACTTCACTGTGAGCAACGCCCACATTCATCCTGAAAGGCAAAACAAATGAGCTTTGAGATGTAAAACCAAAGTCACTAGCTGCTGCAGTAAACCTCTAATACAGTCATTCATGACGACTTAAAATTATGTTGTGCTGAGTTTGAAGCTCTGCCTCACAAATAGTTGCAAAGCTAGCTGGCAGAGAGAACTAACCTAGCAACATCATTGCGAACGAATCAATAACCATAAAACCCGTTGGTCTAACAGATGCAAACTCACAAGAACAATGCCCATTCAATTTTAAATGTTTGTATCACTTGGACAGCAAGCACTTTTAACTTTAGCTAGCCAGCTAACGTTTGTCTAAGAGATTACGGATGTACTTATCATGAAACCTGAACTAATAACAAATTCAAAGAATTTTTTAATAGTTGAACTTGATAGTGAGGCCATATTTCATTTCAAACACGATGAAAAGTTACTTTAGTTACTTGTAAGCATAGGTTATTATCATAGAACTTACACCCACCTTGTAGTATAACCAGGAAATCCCGGACCATATTGATCCCGCCCTAATTTGGTTTGGATTTGTTACGTCACTTCTTTAATGTCAAAATTAAGCCTTAATTTCGGAGTGTTTTAAACACAATTCCCAAACCGTTCTCCCTGTCTTCCGCTTCTCCGCGTGTGGGTTTTAAAGATCCAAATGGGCAAGGTTACATCTGAATTACGAGTTAACCTTACCGAGACGAGCGTGCAGCAAAACCAGTCATACATAAACACTTAGCCGACGCCGGGGAGAGGCAAAGAAAATCTACGGCATATTCCCATAACTATCTGCACCCTCATGAAGCACAATTTTAAAAAACTGAGTCTCCGTTCTTTTAAATAAAACTTATGCTACATCCGTAATCGACACATTGAGACGATTGTTTTGTCAGGGGGGAAACGCCCAAATAAATTTTATTCAGTCTAAAGTAGTACCGATCATTTTAAAACCGATCATTGGAACTGAATATCAATAACTAAAACATCTATATCGAGCGATTGAAATTGTCGTGAGAATTTGTCCTCTTTTTTAGTAGAACTCTAATATTTGAACATTTTGTGCCCATATGTAAATTATTTTTGTGCTGTTATCTTCAGATATATGTGACATCGTTTTGAAATGTCTCTGTGACGTCGTTGTTTACATGGTCAAACATGGTGGCACAAATTCTCTGGGCACATAGACACTGTTGACACGTTGGGCAATCCTCTCACTTGCTGTGACAGTAACATGACCACGACAGAGGGAACAGACGAATCAGTGTGTACTCATGAGATGTGAATAACTAGGTGGGCTAGAAAACATAATACAACTGTGGTCAAATAAACACGAACCAAGGACACAGATTTTCTCACTTCAGCAAATGAGAAATTCAGCTAGTCACATCTGTTTTATTGTTATCATCAGTTAATTAATGTTGTAATCTGTTTCACAGATATCATAAATAAAGGGATGGTGTAATGAGTTTTATTGCTGTAATAATTAATATTATGTCATGTTACATTAGTATCTTTCAACTAATGAAATCCACAATATATTTAAGGATCCTTTAACAAATGATAGCTCCTCATGAGTATGAGTTGTAATGATATGTGTTTGAACTTTTTACTGACGATTTGATCCCACTCTGTGTAGATTGGAGCTTCCAATTTAATGGTTCCCTCTTTTTAGACAAAGCGTATAAATATAATTTTGAAAAAATTGCTGCCATAATCCAGTGTTTTTAGGCAGTTCTAAAGAAGCAAATTTCAGGAAGCTGTGCACTTCCATGAAGAGTAATGGGAATGTTTAAGGAAAGCACATCTTCCTTTTTGGTCATAGTGACCTTGTTATTTCCTTGTTGGTCTTCAATATTTGTTTGTTGTTCAAGTCCCTCTGTTGATTGGTTATTTATGCTTGTTTTCAAAGTTCTTTGGAGAATAAGGGATTTGTCCAGATAGGAGAAGTGAGGTGACTATGAGTTCTGCCTGAGGGACTCTTTGAACGAAAAAGGCTTGTGAAAGAAATGGTTACAATACTGGTTCCTTGGTTTATTTGTTATCAACAAAGTACGCTTAGAGAAGCTGCACACAATATGCCGAGAATGATATAAATACACTCAATCACTGTTAAATAAATACAGTTCCTTATAAATAGAAATGCAATAAATACTTCAATAAATACATTTTCATTCAATTCATAAATATAAAACCTTTGCCCGATTATTTTGATCTGGGCTTAAATATGTGGGGATAAATATACTATTATAGTATTCAAGAATATTTTGTTTTCCAATGGGGTAACTGTTCCTGAGCAGATTTCGACCAACATGATCAACTGAAACATTCCAGTATCCTCTCCAACAAGTTTGCCACGCTTAAAGTTCCTCCTTAAGGAAAGAGAAGACTCGGGCTGTTACTATGGAGAAAGAGAAGAGCCTCTCAACAGCATTAGGACGCAGGCCCTCTCTCTCCCACTGCTGAGTCCACATCTGGGTTTGAGGTTGAGATGGATGCTCCTGTGAATTGAGCACAAGAAGTCAATGAGTGAGACCAAAGGCATTATTACACATCTCTAACATACTGCACAACAGCAAAACACCAGGTGGGTTTCTCAAAAAAGCTGATGTTGCATTTTATCCGTGCAGTACAGTTACCACAAGTTAATAAGGTGTAAGTAATACAAACTCAAAGGACTCTCATTCCCTATGTCATTTCAGAAGAGTAAAAGCTGATTTTCATACCAATCTGGTATTGCTCACAAATCTAACTTTCATTTAAACTGCAAAAGCATATTCGGGATGAAATAATGATATGCCACAAAATGTCTCCCCTTACATTCAGTGCCGTAAGGAGCTTTTTAGCTACCGCAGCCACTTCGTTAGCTAAACCTTTCCATTGTGTTTCAGTGAACAAGCCTCTCTCTCCAAAAATCACAGAGTAGTTTTTCAGCCCAGTAATAATCTTTGCGAGGCATGTCTGGAATAGGAGACAGAGAAGAGAGAGAGGGAGAGAGAGAGAGTTTGTTAGGATGTTTTGAGCATATAGTACTCAAATTAATGTACAACATCATTTGAGCATCTTACACTTGGCTGCATACTAACCTTGGAAAAAGTATGTGTTCAGTATACATTAGTTCTCTGATACGCAACAGTGTTAGACTAGTCTGTAATAGGCTACTATAGAATGCAAATACATATATATAAACTGAGTCGTTTTGAGACAGTTTGTCCCTTTAGGTGATCTGCTAATTGACAGTTTATTCGTAGCGTACAAATGCCAACACTAACGATTTTACTTGAGTAATTTGCTGAATGTGATCCGTACCTCTTTGTTGTCTTTTAAATGATCTGGATCGCAGTTGTCACGGTTTTCTATCCGTGCAGGAGGGTCCTCGAATGTGCAAGAAACATTTCCAGGCTGAACCTGCAGGTAGAGATGCAAATGTTTGCGTACGTAAGTTATATCCTCTAACGCTTGAGTTTTAACAAACCTTTTGAAATTTGATAAATTCGAAATCTGAGAAGAAACATAAGTGGTATCTTTGCTGTTATTCACGAAAACAAACAGACAAAAAGGACAGCTTTAAACAAGAGACCATAATTACCATTTTTGATATATTTCTCGCCTTCTTATTCAGCTCGATTGACAGTTCACTGCAGTTGGAAAGATCGATACTCCTGATGCCGTGCCTGGAGCCTGTTGCCGGAGCTCCGAGAGTACAGGTTAACAGCATCATATAACCAAAGAGAGCGCCGATTACCATTAAAGAATTCATTATTACCTCTTCTCAGCACTACGATGCACACCCTTGGGTTAACGATATCCTTTCACGGGTTGATGTTGAAGAGCGCAACTGCTCGGATTTGGTTATCCTCATAGTTTGTCCCCTATATATAATGCTCTGGTGAGTCATTCAAGGACTTTCCCACGCCAGTGTTGAACAGGTAGTAAACTTTTTTCACAACAGTCAAACTTCACAGAAAATTTAATTCACAAATTGGTAACAAAACAAACATCATTAAACAACAATGTTCAACAATGATTTCAACTTGAACCGTTACACTGATGTAATACATCAAACACGCTATATCCCTAATTGCTTTCTGACACCATGCGGCTCAGAATAGCAGGAGTTTTCTGCAGGTTTCGCTGAAAAGGTTTGAAACGTGCTATTGCTTAGAAAAGGACCTTAATTCCCCTGTTATGCTATGCAAATTGTGTGCGTTTTTAATTCAGTCATAACGACCTGATTTTGATCACACAGCTCTGTTAGCTCCAGAGTACGAGCGTTGATGGTGACAAACGGAATAGAATTTACTGGCTTCCCCTATAGTCTGTGACTCACACGATTACTTTTAATATGGTCGCGTTTCTTACTATGTTATTGAAACCAACAAAAGGTTATCAATCCCCTGTTTCGGTGTTTTTATTGTCTCTTGGGAATTTGTTCAAATATTGGGAGAGCGCAATTATTCTTTCAGTACGTTTTAATAACAATTGCTCCTTTTATGCAGGAAGCCTAATGAATTGAGATAGAGCAAACGTGTGGAGACAGGGACAGAAAACTTGACAGACAATAAACTGTTGAGATAATGGCTAGTTATATGTGCGGCTATCTGAAAACAAATAGATTTGCGATTAGATTGTCTTTAATATCCGATATTTTTCCTTTTCGAGGTCAAACTGTAAAACAGTACAGCGCAAAGAGAATGTAGATAATCATATTTGCAGCAGGAGTGGTTCACGGATATTGTGTGGAATATTGTTAATTGGCTCCTGAATAAGATTTTCGCTTAGGCCCTGGCCCGAGCGTTTCTATTGGCTGACTGAAAAACAAGGATCTGGTGTTCCATACAACTCGTACTGTTTTGCTTTAATAACGGTTAAATTAATTTAAAGTCGAGCTTGAATTTGAATGTCACAGTAGGTGATGTGCGATAAATTTGATGTGCGAGAACTGGAAAACTGAGCTTTAGATTGTTTCTCTTATGGAAGAGAAATCTGTGTGTGAAAAGTAAGTGATTTCATATCTAAATTTACACTGATGGTCATTTTTGTCATGCAAAGGTACCCCCCCCCCCCCCCCACACACACACAACTAAACATCACTTGGAGATGTTGCTTAATATTAATAATATTTTTTAAAAAAAACATTTCTCTGGGAACCTGTACTCTCCTGTTGGAAATTTTAAAAGGTTGTCCAATGTAAGTGATATTCTGCAATATTGATGGTTCCCAGTTACTCTGAGGGACCGAGCGGCCTTCCCACTTGAATGACGTAATGCGATCTTTGAATGCTCTGACTGTTCTACGTTTTGTCACTGAAATGAAAATGAAAAGAGAAGCATGAGTCATTGTGGCAGACAACTCTTAAACGCGTTCCTTTAAGTTAATTGTTCATTTGAATTGTTTATGTCAAGAAAACGAGACAATAACGTACAGAGACATTGTATACAATTAATGGTTATAACCATTCTAATTTAGCTTCTTTTTTGTGTACTGGGTTAATTAAACATAATTTTTGCTAGTTTTTCTAGTGAGAAAAAAGCATAGCTCTTTTAATTCTTTTTTTTTTTTTTACCATTGCACTAACTCCTCGTGTTGTTTATTTTCTGTTTTCTTTGCTTTCTTGGTGGTGTGTATTCGTTTGCGTGGAGGAGTTTGTGTATGCTAATTACTCTTTAGCTTATGCTGTTGTTCAAACCTAGGTAACAAATGTTTTGTTAAAAAAGTCATCTTTGGTTGCATAGGAAGAGTCTTTTGTTTGACACTAGTGCGCGTATTAGAATTTCCAAAGTTTTCACATGAAGACCCTTGATGTCCCTACAGAGTCGTAATGGGACACAAAAGATTGCATCATCTGAAAGCTGGATGAGGGTTTTTGTTTGTGTGTGAAGGTACAAATCGCATGAGTTCAGCTGGATAAGGGTTTTTGTTTGTGTGTGCAGGTAAAAAAAACGCATATGTGTTCAAAGGCATGTTGAGGAACTGAGACTCAGCCCACAAAACACATCACGTTTGCCGAGCAGGACTGACGGGAAGATGGTCCTGAAATGGCATGAACACGCACTTTTTTTTCATTAAAAGTCAATGAATTTTCCTTGTTCATCGTCGCTTCTTCACCTCGCCAAATTTCCTTTTAAGAAACGTCGTTACAGCTGAATTCTCTAATCTATCGGGGAAAAAGTACAGTGGCAAAAGACCCTAATGTACAAATCTCCCCGTTAAAGGACACGGTCGTTTTTATCTGATCTTGTGTCTTTATTGTAAGTGTACGGAGCCAAGGAGGAGGGGGATTCACAGTTCGGACAATATTAAGTGCCTCGTCAAATAACTGAAAAAAACAATTACTTACAGCTGTTTAAAATATATGTTCGTGGAATTCTAAGAATTATTCTCCATCTTCAACACGGTACGTTCGTTTCTTGCGAATTCGTTATTTTCATTAACTCAACAATGAGTTTCCACAGAATTCTATACATCTCGGTATATTGATATGATCTGACAATACGCCATTCTCTAGTTTGAGTTTCTTTTTGCATACCATTAGTTTTATCTCGTGGTCCGACACAGGGACTAGTCGAGGTAACCGAAGGTCCGTGCGAAGAGACTGCAACCGGTGTACTTTTTAAGTATCCTAACCTGTAGGCCTACCACCAGGGTACCCGGTGTCGAACTTAATCTGGTTTGAACACAGAAATTAGAAGCGGTGTAATATAATCACCGAGAACCCATCATAGGACCTACAGTGGTAACGATATACAATATTAAACTTAACACCCCTGCATTTCTGCAAAGAACATGCATTCAAGTTTCCTTGGAATCTGGTACTGCCCGGTTGATAAAGACATAGTGGGTACGTTCAAATGGTTCTAAAATGAGGGGGAAATCCTTGAACATTCGATTCCACAGCTTGACAGCAGTACAAAACATCAGCGAGCCATCGTTAACAACAAGAGATGTTGCTCCAAGATACACCGGCAAATTTCACAATTCGGAAAATTTTGAGTGTCGTTCAAGTACCCGTTTCAGAGTCCGAATGACATGATTGCGGCAATCCCTCAACACCACAATTTACCAAAATTCCTTACTACTACAGCGCGGTGTAACGTCCGCTCTTTGCTCATTTTTTCTATTTTCGAGGGGCGTTCATTGGTTACTTTGTCTGACAAATTGTTTTGACTACACTCATTGGCCATTCATCTTTGACCCAGATACAGTTCCACCTATACCGGAAGTGATGTTGTTGTTGATATGAATGAAAGTACAATACGGATATGGATTAAGAGTGCGAAAAATTAGAGGTATCAACAATTTCCACATCCAGCTGAACTGAATGTTAAATTTCATTTTAATCTTAAAGGTTGCATTGTCTTTAATCTGACATTTGTGAACTCTGCTTAACAGCTGGAGAAGTGTAGAGGAATTTACGCTACAAGCTAATTAGCCAAAAGTGCCCGTGTTTCACATCATCCAGTGAATTGACTAGTTACTGTGCGTTTCAAAGCAAGCTGTTAATTATCCAGTTTTTACATTTACATATTGTTCGTCAGTAATGTGGATATGACAATGTGGATATAATTATCAGTTTCGCATTCACACAGTGAGTGGCGTTCAAACTCAGTGTGGTGGCTGTGCGCGCGCGTCAATTAAACGTTAAATAATTTTAATGAACGATGCACACTAAGTTACCTAACACTGGGTTGCATGTTTTATAGTACACTTCCGTGCTCTGTGCAGAAACACCGTTCCCATGATGAATTACGATGGCCTGAACCCAGGCCTGGGCGAGTACACGCCCGGTCTGCACGGCAGCCTAGAGGCGGGCCTGGAGCCTTCTTTGGACCCACGGCTCGACCCGGCTTTGCTGCAAGGAGTCGAGCTGGACCCGGATGGTATAGCTGTGCCTGTGCCCGAATCTGTGCACATCCTGGAGGGTATGTTCTCCGAGCTAAGCAGCGTTGCCGCGGAAGTCGGTATTCCCGTGACAGCTACACATTTCGACTTCCAGGAGGAGCTCCTGTGGATGGGGAACCACCGGGTACGTCTGAGTCTGTGTTCTATGATGGATGGTAGATGCAGCTGTTTATGACGGTGGGGGAAAAGCCCTTTGCATCATAACTCAATCACGTAATTTAGCTGGAGTTCCTTCATCACGGAGGAAGTAATTTCACTGTCACGTAGCGTATGATCCAGTTGTGCCGCTCTCTCTCGTCACAGGGACATGCAAGTTCGTTCTTTGGTCCTACAATGGGCCGCTATTCGTCGTTCCAGGTTCATATGACGGACGACATCCGCCATATCCAGAGCGTGGACACGGGTGTGCTCTTTTTAACAAAGAACAACCTCAAGTGCCTCACACGCGGGGGCCTCATAATGTTTGACTACCCGTGAGTTACACACAGTTATGCAGTAATGCATTCTTTCACTGTTTATGCATGGAAAGAAAAAAGATAAAACACAACAGCATTAAGTAATGAACAGATAGACAAATATCTGTCAGACTTTTCATATTAAATGAGACATTTTTCATAGGATAGCGAGGCTGTGTCATACTTCACAGAGGGGTGGGTGTCTGTGTGTTGCAGAATGGAAGAGAGCACTGACATGCACAGTCTGTTGTTGACTGACAACAACATGTTGCTAATGGGGGGTTTACAAAGCTATGTGGTTGAGGTGGACCTCAACACCGTGCAGGAAACACAGAAGGTGGGAGAGTACTATAGCACTTCCCTATAGAGATGTCTGCTTTCATTCATTCATTCTCGGACTGTATCTATGAAGGTGGTCTTTAGACTCATAAAACAAAACATGGGACTCATTGATTGTTGACCTCTGTGACTAGTTCACGGTGGAGGTTCCAGGGGTCGCCATCATGAGGCAGTCCAACCGCTTCTTCTTCTGTGGTCACACGTCTGGAAAGGTCAGTGAACCCTATAGAGGTCACAGAGATGACTTTTGTCTTATTGCTCACTCTCTCTCTCTCATATTCATATAAATTTAGAATTCATCATAAAATAGAAGGCGCAGGAACAGAATAAGCACAGAGCAGATATTATGCAACTGATTGCTAGGGTCCTTAAACAAATGGTTATAACAATTTAAGAATAACCTGAACACAATATCGTCAGTGAGTGGCACACTGAGGCAGTAATTGGGGCCACAGAGGAGACATGGTTACAGTGGGATAGTGTAGCTGAGCAGGGCTCTGGCAGCGTACATACAGAGTATCACGTCAGTTCTGTTTTTTTTGGGGGGGGGGGTTCTTCTCCACAACGCCCAGGTGTCGCTGCGTGATCTGCGGACTTTCAAAATGGAGCATGAATTTGATGCCTTCTCTGGGAGTCTGTCAGACTTTGACGTCCACGGCAACCTACTGGCCGCGTGTGGCTTCTCCAGCCGCGGCCTGAATGCCTTGACCTGCGACCGCTTTCTCATGGTCTATGACCTGCGTATGATGCGGGCAGTCACTCCTCTCCAGGTGCATGTGGACCCGCTCTTCTTGAGATTTATCCCCACCTACACATCGCGCCTGGCCATCATCTCACAGACCGGTGAGAAGCAGAGTGGCATGACCGTATGAGGGGGTCAGAGGTTGGGTCGTGGATAGGCTGTGGGATGCTGGGATACGTTTACAGAATAGGGATTGGAAGACATAATGTTTTGGGTTATTGGGCCAGAGAAGCAGATGGGGACATAAATTAGAAATGACTGATTGGATGTCAGTTCTGTAGGACAGAAAAATCATGTTTGCTGGTTGGCATGTCAACTTTAGTGTTGTATGCTGTGTTTCAGGTGTCTTTGATGTGTTGTTAAAGGGAATGCTTAATTAACATCATATACCAATATGTTTTAACTGCTTTAACCTTGATAATGACTTACAGACCTTTAGTTTTTATTCTGTCAAGCTATTCAACAGAAGGGCTGCTACACACACACACTTGACTGCAGGTGTTTTGTGCTAAAATGTGTGTTGTTGAATCCTCTGTAACTCTTCTCCTCTCCACATCAGGTCAGTGTCAGTTCTGTGAGCCCACAGGTCTGGCCAACTTGGCTGACGTCTTCCATGTCAACACGGTGGGCCAGCTGCTCATGAGCTTTGACGTCTCGTCCAGTAAACAGGCCTTGGCTTTTGGGGACTCCGGTGGCTGCGTCCACCTGTGGTCCAGCAGCCCTGAGGTCTCCTTCAACGGATACTCCCGGGAGACAGAGCTAGCTCTGCCGTGTCTGGTGGACTCGTTGCCACAGCTGGACTGGAACCACGAACTGCTGCCTCTCTCCCTGCTCCCCATGCCCCTTGCCAGCACTGAGCCCCTGCTATCTGATTGGCCCACCTCTCTGGCCACGCCCAGCCCAAGGTATACCTTCTGCCCTTCTTCCCATCTGTACTGTAAATGTAGTCTATCAGGATTAGGACTGGTTAGTCTGAGTTGTCTGAGAGCTGCTGCCCTTTCACTCTGTTTGTCCCATTCCACTGTCAGTGTAACTGATCCTTATGTCTAACTGATAAACTCTGTGTGACTCCTGGGTATTTTAATGAGGTCCTGTGCCGATACAGTTAAAAACTGTGGATTGAGAACACCTAATGTGGGAGCGTTTGAACTTAATTTTCTATGTGTATATAGACTTACTCATGACTCCAACTCTCTCATTTGTTCTGATTAGGCGAGCACCACCTGTGGATCCAGAGATCTTGCGTACTATGAAGACTGTTGGATTCATTGGATATGCACCAAATCCTCGCACACGCCCCCGAAATCAGGTCAGCCAATCACCTTCATGTTTAGTCTAGGAATGTATTTAGTGGGTATGTTCTTTGGTTTTTGTCTTGAAACTTTCATATACTATTCAACAGTGGGAGTGAAGAGGAGGTGTTTACAAGATACAGAACACATTTGACAGCTCACCCTGACTTGGCATTGCTTTGCTTAAGCACGTAGTGGATCTAACAACGTTTCTGTTGCAGAAGAAAACTGTAAATGTCCAAGAGTCCTTTGGCTCTTTGCTAGTGCAGTCTCTCTCTCTGAACTAATTCTTCTTATACTAATTTGATTAGAATTTTGTGACTTGTGTTACACATGTTTTTTAAGGGAGTAATAGCTATCAGTTACACTGAATCTACTTGAAAGATAAATCTTGTCCGTGTATTACCCATCACTGCCTGCAACAGCTGAGGAATGAGATGCAAGCCACTAAAGCAGCTGCATGTGTGGAGCTCTTATGTTTTTTGTCATAATCTTTTTAAAACCCAATCACTGAAAAACCCAGCTAAATGAATTGTACTTTTCTATTAAATCTGAAGGCAGATTATCTCAGACGCTTCTGTTAACGAGGTAGAACCACTGTCTTAGAGATGAGGAGCTAAATGAGTTCAGTCTAAAGCAGTGGGTCTAATGATATGCTGAGGTGTGCTCTAGAATGTGGGTTTGATTTTCTTTGAAAAGCTTCTGTGGTTGTAGTTTGTGTGCTGCTGAACTACTTGACCATTGCATAGCCCCTTTTGTTTTATTTTTATTTATGAAGATCTATTCATGAGGCAGTTCTTTCCCTGAACTAAACCCCTTTGCGAGTTATCCTGTATAAATTTACTCAGAGTGTAATTGAACCACTAATAGAGTACTGAGGGGACTAACAGGTGTCAACCTTGTACTTTCCATTTACTAGATTTGTATGTGTTTTAAAGAATAACTTAGAAGTACGTTAATGAGTAAAGTGATTTCGTCTTTCAGGAAATATTTAGTGAAATAATCCCATTACTGTTTGAGAAGTAATCAGTAATCTGTAATGGATCACTTTCTTTGAGTAACTAGCCCAGCCCTGTTGATGGCTGTGTGGTGTGTGTGCTGTACTCTCAGGTGCCCTATAAGATAAAGGAGACAGAGCTGGAGTATGACAACTATAACCAGGTCCCCGAATCTCCAATCGGGCGGGAAGAGGAACCCCATCTCTATATGGTGCCAAAAAAATACAGAAAGGCATGTGGTTGGGTTTTTACAAGATCTCTTTACCACTTTTTATAGTACCTCTATCTTTTTATAACGTGTTCTATGTTTATCACTCCTCTCATGGTGTAATCAGAACCAATAATTTTTAATACATGGAAAAAAGTCAGCGCTCTGAATGGAGCTGTGATTGATTTGTTCTGGCTTGTGTGACTGTGAAGAGCGTGTATACATGAGGACAGTTGGCTGGCTGCTTTGGTTTCAGGTTAGCTTATTGTGTCACATATCATGTAGTCTCAGAAGCTGTCTAACTGGGCCTGTCTTTACCAGGTCACGATTAAATACTCCAAACTGGGGCTGGAGGACTTTGACTTTAAACACTATAACAGAACTCTGTTTGCTGGGCTGGAGCCTCACATTCCCAATGCCTACTGTAACTGTATGATCCAGGTGAGCTTTTCTTATCCACACACAGTGGTTACTGTCCATACACTTTTATCTCCGTCAGCTTATCATCTCTGAATGACTGTCGGGGCATAATTTGCCTGTGGCTTTTAATTTTGGATTTCTGTCTGTTAAAGGATTCAGTTTCATTTTTTGACTGTTTGTCTAAGTTCTTCATCGGTGAAAATGGCCTCTGTCTATATCAGCATGTGTTTCATATGACACAAGCAGAGTTTCGTAGACATGTAGTCTTCAACCAGTATAAGTGACCATTTCAGGTAAACCCAACACACTGTTAGCCTGCAGAGGTCTGAAACAGTAAGGGTACAGCAGTAAGTCACGCCTGGAAAGAGTGAATGAATATTCTGTCACTATCGTCACTGTAAAAACCTCCACTGTCAGGTTCTGTATTTCCTGGAGCCCATTCGCTGCCTGGTCCAGAACCACCTGTGTCAGAAAGAGTTCTGTCTGGCTTGTGAGCTGGGCTTTCTCTTCCACATGTTGGACCTGTCCCGCGGAGACCCCTGTCAGGTAACACAGTTATGCATCGGACAAACACATTACATGACATTGCATCACATTACATCACAAACACATAACATTTATAACAGTTATCATTAATAATATTCCTTCCTTGGTAATGTTAACCCATCACAAACAGAGGATCCAAGGGCAGTGTTGTGATTAAAAAGACAGTTTTGGACCACTCCTGTGAAGGTTTGTATTGGAATGCTCAGAAGTAATCTACTGGGCCTCAGAGTGATTTTGGAGCATTTATTTGAAGTTTAGGGGCCCCCTACTGGCTGCTGAAATTGCACACTCAGGAAGTTTTATTGTACTGGCCATTTTGCCAAGATTTTGATCATTTTGAAGAATTTGTTGGACAGTGGTTTTCCAATCTGTTCTCTGCGAGTCACTGGCCTGCTAATAATTACTGCAGTTCAGTGTTAAAGAATGACAGGTCAGGCAGAAGAGTTCAGAGTTAAAGAATACCAGGTCAGGAAGACTAGTTTAGAGTTAAAGGAGACCAATGATAAAGGAGACCAGTTCAGTGATAAAGATCAGTTCAGTGATAAAGGAAACCATGTTTGAGTTAAAGTAGACCAGTTTAGAGTTAAAGAAGACCAGTTCAGTGTTAAAGGAAACCAGTTCAGTGTTAAAGGAAACCAGTTCAGTGTTAGAGGAAACCAGTTTAGAGTTAAAGAAGACCAGTTCCTTGTTAAAGGAGAGCGGTTTAGAGTTAAAGGAGAACAGTTCACTGCTAAAGGAGACCAGTTTAGAGTTAATTAGACAAGTTCAATGTTAAAGGAGACCAGTTTAGAGTTAAAGGGGAACAGTTCAGTGTTAAAGGAGACCAGTTCAGTGTTAAAGGAGACCAGTTTAGAGGTAAAGGAGACCAGTTTAGAGTTAATTAGACAAGTTCAATGTTAAAGGAGACCAGTTCAGTGTTAAAGGAGACCAGTTTAGAGGTAAAGGAGACCAGTTTAGAGTTAATTAGACAAGTTCAATGTTAAAGGAGACCAGTTTAGAGTTAAATAAGACCAGTTGAGTGTTAAAGGAGACCAGTTTCAGTGTTAAAGGAGACCAGTTTAGAGGTAAAGGAGACCAGTTTAGAGGTAAAGGAGACCAGTTTAGAGTTAATTAGACAAGTTCAATGTTAAAGGAGACCAGTTTAGAGTTAAAGAAGACCAGTTCAGCTAAATATATCAATGCTGCTGTTGTGAGAGTGATGCAAAATTCAAGTAACTGAGAGAAAAAACTGTAAAAACTGCCTTGGCCGAACAGTATGTTCATTTAGACCACAGACCTGTCCAGATATCTAGCGATGACATTTACTTCCCAGGCCAGTAATTTCCTCCGGGCCTTTCGGACAATTCCGGAGGCATCTGCACTGGGCCTGATCCTTGCTGACTCAGACGAACAGACAGGTAAGGCTCGGTTGGGCCGTCTAATCCAGAGCTGGAACCGGTTCATTCTCACACAGCTCCATCAGGAGACCCAGGAGCAGGAGGGTCCACAGGCATACAGAGGGAGCAGCACCAGGTGAGTGGGCCCTATGGTGGAGCTCTGTTTCAGGGCTCAGGTTTACTGGTGATGTAGTGAGTGTGATAACACATGTAACCATCAGTGGTTACTCTGAGCTACAGTGCAGTGTCAGAGAGCTCACCACACCTGCATGCACTAACTGTATTAGACTTCAGTAATCACATGCAGTGCACCCATTGTATTAGTGTGCAGTAATGTCATGCAGTGCACCCATTGTATTAGTCTGTAGTTATCTCATGTACACTCTCACTGTATTAGTCTGCAGTAATCTCATGTACACTCCCACTGTATTAGTCTGCAGTAATCTCATGCAGTGCACTCTTACTGTATTAGTCTGCAGTAATCTCATGAACACTCTTACTGTATTACTCTGCAGTAATCTCATGCAGTGCACTCTTACTGTATTAGTCTGCAGTAATCTCATGCAGTGCACTCACTGTATTAGTCTGCAGTAATGTCATGTACACTCTCACTGTATTAGTCTGTAGTAATCTCATGTACACTCTCACTGTATTAGTCTGCAGTAATGTCATGTACTCTCTCACTGTATTAGTCTGCAGTAATCTCGTGTACACTCTCACTGTATTAGTCTGCAGTAATCTCGTGTACACTCTCACTGTATTAGTCTGCAGTAATCTCATGCAGTGCACTCTTACTGTATTAGTCTGCAGTAATCTCATGTACACTCTCACTGTATTAGTCTGCAGTAATGTCATGTACACTCTCACTGTATTAGGCTGTGTCTATCATATATTAATTCCTGTATTTATTAATATATGTGTTTATGATGGGTTGTGTCTGTGTGTGTGTATATGTGCAGTCCTCTAGGCTCGTCTGGCGAGTCTGTGATTGGTAAACTGTTTGGCTGTGAGGTGGAGAATAGTAGTTTGTGTCGCTGTGGGAAGGAGACAGTGCGCTCCTCTCTCACACTCCTCTTCACCATGCACTACCAGGACCAGAACCCAAACGGTGAGTACAGCAGGACCACACCACACACAGGTTTGAATGGTCTATCAGAGAATCAGGGCTGTGTTTTTAACATGCATGCACTGCTGCACACAGAGGTAAAAATAAACATTTTCTGTAGCATACCGTCCTGTGTTTTATAACACAGATTAAAAAGCGTTTTCTGTAGCACACCATCCTGTGTTTTATAACACAGATTAAAAAGCGTTTTCTGTATCATACCGTCTCGTATTTTATAACGCAGATTGAAAATCGTGTTCTGTAGCATACCACCCTGTGTTTATAACAGATTAAAAAGCGTTTTCTGTACTATACCGTCCTGTGTTCAAAAACACAGATTAAAAGCGTTTTCTGTAGCATGCCGTCCTGTGTTTAATAATGCAGATTAAAAATTATTTTCTGTAGCATACTGTCCTGTTTGTTATCATTTCTGACAGTAATCTCTGTGTAATCAAGACAGTAATCTTGTTCATTTTGCTTATCCAACATGTGACTTCAGGCTTGTTTTCATGTCCCTTTTGTTTTTTGTCCCTTTATCCAGAGAAGACAATAAAGGAATATGACTTTGCTGACATCCTGAAGAAAAGCATATGTTTAGAGCAAAGCACACAGGCCTGGTGTGAAAACTGTGAGAAGTACCAGCCAACAGTAAGCTTCTCTGTCCTTCTTCTTGAGAAAATGAGCAGTGGGTTCATCCATGTGGATTAAAAATTTTTTTTTTTTTTTTCACTCTAACGTGAAGCGTATGCTCCAGTAGTTTAACATCAACATCGGTCTCTGCAGTACATCTGTAAAAGGCTTTAATGGAGCTGTTTGCGCGGTAGGTACAGACCCGTAACATCCGGTGCCTTCCGGACGTGCTGGTCATTAACTGTGAGGTGAACAGTGTGAAGGAGATGGAGTTCTGGAGAGCCCAGGCAGAGGTGAGATCTGAGAATGGATGTTCTTGTTGGTCTTCCTTATCTGTAATCTGAACATTTGTCATTTTCCCAGGATGACTCCCTTACTTATACACATGTTTTAAAGTGAGTCCTTGGTCTTTATGTCCTCAGTATGCGTTCAACAAAGCCCTGAAGAAAGAAGCAGATGAGCCACCGAAGCCTAAAGAGCCACTGCCCACAGAGTGGTGCTTAGAGTAAGACAGATTTTTAACTGTCCAGACAGGAATGGGCTGGTTTTTATCAGTCTTGGTTCTGCTTTAAGGAGTGTTTCCATAACTCTTGTTCACCGGGGATCTTGGGTCCTGTGAGGTGTCTCTTAGTCGTTGTGTGTTGTGAAAAGCATGAAGAGCTGTAGGCTTGGTTCATGTTGTGTAGGGACGAGTTGTGCAGCGTGGAGGGCCTGACCTTTGACACGCGAGCGGAGGACCTGCGCCACGTGTGGATCCCCCTCAGTCTGAAAATGGGCATCAGTAAGAGCCAAGGACTGGAAATCAGTAACTGGCCTGAGGGAGAAGAGGTGAGACCTCACCATACATCACTGACATCAACCACCTGTCCTCCACTCAGTCGTGCAATACGATACAGGTCACGGAGACTGAAATCAAACAGGTCATTCAGATTCTAGTGTTTTGGCCAGCTGGTTAATTTAGTCATCAGTAAGGTAACCTTGGCCTTTGTCTACATTCCCATTAATCTAAGATATGTTTTTACTGAGGTAGTTTATGGTTCTGTCCTGAATCTTCACAGTGTTTCCTCTGACATGGGGTGTCATTTTCTAAGGGTCAGTACAGTAAAACAAACGTATTGTTGAATCCACAGAATGACTCTGAACACTCCCTCAGGGCTTTGTCAATCCATAACACAATTATGGTGTTTAAAATTACAAGGCCGAAATTCGACCCTGTCGTCATGGGTACATTGTTTTCATTGCATTTCTGGTTTTGTGTGAAGGATAAACCTGTCACTGGTTTTACTGAGTGAGAAGAATTGATTTGGACTGTGAGGATAAATATGGCTGTGTGGATGATGTGTCTGTAGCTGAGCGCAGAGGAAGAGGCTGAAGGTGTGGCCATTTACGACCTGACTGTCACCGTGTCCCACGTCCTGGATGCCCGTACTGGTGGAAATCTAGTGGCACATATCAAAGTTGGGGAGACTTACCACCAAAGGAAAGAGGTGAGATGGGTGGACAGCTGAGTGGATTGTTGACTTGCAGAGAGTGTTTGATTGGTGAGCCAGTTTTGACAGCATTTGAGTGATCATCCAAGGTTGATCTTGCATTTATTGTTCTTTCAGGGTGTAACTCACCAGCAGTGGTATCTGTTCAATGACTTTCTGATCGAACCCATTGACAAGGTAAAAGTTTGTTTGAATACGTCAGGTTGTTCCTGACCTTATTCTTCAGTACTCTGTGTTTATGGTTCTTAAGAAGAAGCTTGTGATGAGTTTGGCTGTGTCTCTCTCAGGCAGAGGCAGCTCAGTTTGATGTGAACTGGAAGGTTCCAGCCGTCCTGTATTACGCCAGGAGGAATTATCACACCAGATATGACTTGCGCAGTAAGAGTTCCTGTCTCTGTGTCTCTGTGCTCTCACACTCACTTATTACACCATCTAGTGTCGTGCTAATGTGGGTGTAGAAGAGGGAGAGGAATGGCATGGGGAAAAAACCCAGAATTAGATATACAGTGCCACAAGGAAAGAAGAGGATTTGGGTTTTTAGTATGCTGGCGTGGGGCGGCATGGTGGCACACAGGAAGTGGGTAGCACTGTCACCTCAAAAGGTTTTTTATCACGCACCTACAAAAACAACACCAAGGGACTGGTATGGGATGTTGGAGATTATGTGGATTAAATAAAGCCAATCACTTCCATGTTTTCTGGGAATCCCCGATTCTAGTTTCTTACTGGCTGGAGATTAACAAAAACTTGAAAGCTATTTTTTAGGTTAACATTCCCTTCAAGTGTGACACCCTATACCTGGGGAACATTTCATTTGAAAAGTGGGACAATAACAATAGGATATTGATACTGATAGTCTTTTTGCTTGCTACCAGAAATATCACAATAAAATGATTAAAACCAGAACCACCTACAGTGGATGAATGGATAGATGTAATTCATGATATATACATATATATAATGGGACTGCTGTCTTTCTCTCTTTGATTTCAGAAAGAGAAATTCTTTTGGATCTGGACTAAATGGACTGAATATGTTAAACCTATGCAGTCAGATTTTTGTTGAATGATTAAAAGAACGTGGGAATGTGATGTGTTTTTATTTATTTTATTTTTATTTCTATTCTAATCTTTGCGATATGTGAGGTGAAAGCTCCCCATGTTCATTTGCAAGTTTGTTTACAAAAAAAAAAGGTAAACCTTTGGTCATAATAAAGAATTGACAGATATTTTCAGGTTAAAAAAACTATGTCTTTTGTCTAGCAGTGAGATCTGAATTAGGAAGGAACTTGTGTCTTTTCAAAGAGAAAAGTGGAAATATTAAAGTACTGAAAATGTGTCATGTTGATTATACCCTTGTCAAAACCTGGATGATAAAAATAAAATGTAAAAAAAAAAAGAAGAGGGAGAGGCACAATTAAACTTACAGTTATTTATTTCTGTCGGGTATTATGAAAGCACAGTGTATATTGATGGTGTAGTCTCAGAACAGTTATACTGTGTGTGTAGTCTGTCTACAGTGTTCTCTATGTTTTTAGTTAAGAATCCCATTGAGGCCAGCGTGCTGCTGACAGAAGCGTCGTTGGCACGGAAACAGAGGAAGAGCCATGCGACTTTCATCCCGCTG
This sequence comes from Chanos chanos, assembly GCF_902362185.1. Lineage (NCBI taxonomy): Eukaryota > Metazoa > Chordata > Actinopteri > Gonorynchiformes > Chanidae > Chanos > Chanos chanos. Next base: position 22,949,019 of record NC_044497.1, on the reverse strand, counting down.
ATGGTCAGTGAGATGCCCCAGGCTGGTGACCTGGTGGGACTGGACGCTGAGTTTGTCACACTCAACCAGGTCTGTTTGGCATAAAGCATGTTGTCATGTTGTCTCACATTATACAGCATCTCAGTTTAGTTTTGGTGACTGTAGATGAAGCAGTCCTAATGCAAGGTCATGTCAAACTTAAACCAAAATTGTGTTCTCAGTTCACTGGGGTTTAATGATGTATTTCCATATTTCACATTTCTTCATATAGTCATGGTTTTACCAAATGTCTTTTGTCATCCAGTAATAAAACACTGCTTTTTCAGAAGTCAATACAAACTGACAGAGATGAGAATCCATCATTCTCTGTTGACATTTGTGTAGTGAGTGGTGGGACTGCTGACTTTCCTAATGTTTTATGGGTTCACAGGAAGAAGCAGAGCTGCGCAGTGACGGGACCAAGTCCACTATAAAGCCCAGCCAGATGTCTGTGGCCAGAATCACCTGTGTGCGTGGACAGGGTCCAAACGAGGGTGTGCCCTTCATCGATGACTACATCTCTACTCAGGAGCAGGTACTGTGTCCTTTAGGCAGTGTTTGGGTTTTCTGCCTGCTCTTTAGGACTGAATGAGTGTATGTGCTGATATTCTAAATTCTCTCTCCATATAGGATTTGTCTATGCTTTTAGATCTCACTATTTCAGGCACTGCATGTACTTCATTGTGAAAAAAAATCTTGTCCATTTGGTTGACTCTCAAACAAACAGATCAAAAATAAGGTCTATAACCAACGCTGGTAGAGTTACGGTATGGTCCTACTCTGTTCCTTATGCTCATAGGTGGTTGACTACTTGACACAATACTCAGGCATTAAACCTGGAGACCTGGATGCTAAGATCTCCTCCAAGCACTTGACCACTCTAAAGTCTACATATCTGAAACTGCGATTTCTCATCGACACTGGAGTGCGTTTTGTTGGTCACGGATTGCAGAAGGACTTCCGTGTCATAAACTTGTTGGTAAATTTCCCAGTCAGGGACCTGAGCGGGCGCTTTTCATAGTTCTCACTCATACACATTACCATTTACATACATATATAGACAATTACATACACTGACCTCTAGCTGACAATGAAAATTAGTCTACTCATCAACTCGTCTTTATTTCCTGTCTCAGGTTCTTAAGGACCAGGTCATAGACACTGTCTACCTCTTCCACATGCCTCGCAAAAGAATGATTTCCCTGCGTTTTCTCGCCTGGTATTTTCTTGGTAGGAGCTCAGTTGCAATTACTCTAATGCTCTTTTTCAACACATAGGCTGTAACAAAGTAAATGTAACAAAGCTCTCCGCTCACTAACCCTATGACCAGTACCTTCTGTCTGCTCTTCTTTTCAGATCTAAACATTCAGAGCGAAACACATGACAGCATTGAAGATGCTCGCACCGCGTTGCAACTTTACAGGAAATACTTGGAGCTGAGCCGAGGGGGAGCGGACGAGTTCCGAAAAGTCCTGAAGGGACTGTATGAGAAAGGTCGCAAGCTGGACTGGAAGGTCCCAGAGTCTGACACTGCAGATGGTCAAGGTAGCCCAAAAAGTACGAAACTGTGAGAAAACCGCTGTTGTGATTGAGCACATGTATGTGTTGGCCTGTGTAAGATTCTGATCTTTATAGGAAATTCAGATCAGTTCAGAATGTTTGCCTTTATTCCGTGTGTAAAAGTTAACACTGTGTGACGTTACTTTCACGTGAAACAAAGGCTGGACTCTTACCAGGAGCAGCGCTTTCTGTTGGGGAAGTGATGAACCGTGTGCAGATAGAGAGGTGTGTGAAGTGTCATTAGATATCAGATAGAGAGGTGTGTGAAACGTTGTGGTGTGTCTTTTAGGAACGACATCACTGCGGATTGTTGAATATTTTCCACAATGGGTCTGAGTGAAACCAATTCCTGTGTGGGTTCTCACAGACTGAGTGGCAGTAAGGGGGAATGAGGAATGACGTCGGAATCCCTCCCAGAGAGGGCCTGTTTAGAGAGAATGATGAATGTTGAATGTGATTAAACTGAATGTTGGTGAATTAAGTATGTGTGTACATGGGCAAAAATAGAGAGAGCCTTGAGATGGCTTATTGGAATAGTAGAGTGTTTACCCCAGCAACGGGAAAAACCTGTCAATAAACCATAACAGGAATTGGATTTGTTGAGCATAAATCTGGTCAGTTCTGATTTGTCTTTTTTGTCTTTATCCACAGGCACAGCTGTGTTCCCATCAGTCATGGGGATGTGATCTGAGTTTGAGGACAGAAATCCAAACTGTCGTCTGCCTACCATTCTCCCTCTCAGCATTAACTGATGGAGCAAAGCTATGCGACCATGCAATTACCCGTGTGGGAACGCCACATCATGACCACATAGAGTCCTATGACAGAATACAAAATGGTGGTTGTTTTCAATATTTCTATTGTCTAATTTTCCACCTATTGTCTAATTTTTCACCATTGTAAGCATGTGAGAGTGGTCAGGGACTACAGAAAAAGAGGTCAGATTAAAAAGGGTATTGGGGCTCAACTGAAGCCTGGACAGAGCACTGAGTCAAAAAGTATGTAAATGTGTTTAATGGTCCAAGAGTAAATGAAGTTTGTTTTGTATGTTGTAACCATGATGTAATAAAAGTATTGTATACACTCTTGTGCAGTTCCTCTGCACCTGCCATGACTTAAAATGAGTGAGCAAGTCAGTGAATGGTCGCCTTTTACAAAGGTTTATGAAATGTGCTCTCAAAAAATATGGTTGTAAATATCACTCAAGAACAAATTTACCATTTGTCAAAGTCTAATTAAGTTGTCTGAATAGACGTTCACTCAAAAAAAGTATTCAGATCATGCTATAATATTTAATGTATTTCATGGAGCTTGGTGCTTGGTGGTCTCCTTATTTGGGTTAAAGGTAATGATCCTATCAGAATTTTTCATTTATGAATTTTAGTATGCTCACAGAATACATGGACAATTGGTGGTGGATCTTTTTTAAGATATTGCATTAATCTGACCACAACCAAAATCTAACACAACTTGAAAGATCATGTTGTCAGTAGGCTCTTTTGAGCTTCTAACTGAAGACACTGTGGTTTGATGGACTAGTTTTGTATGGGTCTGTTCGTGTAGATAAATCAGTTCTTTCTCAGAATAAGGACTTAAGCACAATCCAGTGTTTCCTTTCCCCTGCAGGCAAAGATGAGAGTCAATGAAAAACATGTTCTTGTGCAGTAGAATACACAAAAATAGTTCTTCCCTTTGTTTCCTGGTTCCATTTCTTACACTCAAACTGGAGAAGTCAAAACTAAATTAGGACAAGTTTTTATTTCTGTAATGGTTATTGTTTTTTGCTTCCTGGTTTTTAAACCTCCATGTGTTATACTGGGTTTTGCAGCTCTTCTGCTTCTTGCACTTTTAACAGTGGGATGTGCAGTGATGTTCATGGCTTGTTGAGTAATAATAATAATAATAATACTTTATTTGTATAGCACTTTTCATACAAAGAATGTAGCTCAAAGTGCTTTTACATATCAGCAGAAAGAAAATAACAATAATAATGATAATAATAAAAAGTAATAAAATAAATAAAATGGTAGTAAATAGACCACACAATAAAAAAACAAGGATAAACCACATAATTCAAGGGACATAAAACAGGAGAGATTGTCAAAATTAATAAATAAAACAGTTTAGAGTAAAATAATTAAATGAAATTAAAAAAGAATTTAAAAAATGAGGAATGGATAAAATTAATAAAAACCATTAAAACAAAAAAAAGAGAAAAACAAAAGAGAAAATTGCTAATAGTACACTAGACTAAAAAGGTATGTTTTTAGTTGCCAAATTGGTGCAGACTCTCTCTCTTCACCAGGGTAAAAGCTGGGAAACCTTATATATTCAAAATCCCGTCTAGAGGATTTACAGCCTGGAGGTCTGGTGGAACCTATCTGCATGTTCAGAACAGTTTCAGTTACTGAGTGGCACATGTGGTCTGGCAGTGACATATCTGTAAAGTATTCTGCACATGCCTCATCACCATATATATTCATCCTGAGCACTGCTTCTACAAGGGCCTAGTGTACTCCCCAACTTCTGAACAATCTCTCATGTCACGTGTACATAAAATCTGATAGTGATTGTTTGGGGGGGATGAAATGTGTTTTCACAGGGGGCAATAGACAGCACCCTTCTTGTGTGGGTTCATGGTTCATCTTTAAGGCCCTTTCTTTATTCCTGCCACTTTATTCCTGCCATGGAAATGTCCCATATCCACCCCAGAGTGGTGTGATGAGGCCAGGCCAAGGCACTTTGGGGAGCTAATTAGACAAGATACAAAGATATGCTGTCTGTTACTCTGTCTAGCAACCAGGGACCTGATGTTCCATTTTAGAGTCATCTTTGTTAGGGAAAGGCAAGAGCTCATAAGCTTGCTATCAGTGGAGCTTTCCATAGCTTCTAAATTAGCAAGCGCTTCTTGGGAAAGGGTCCCGTCCATATTCTGAAAAAAAAAAAAAAAAATCAGCAATGTTTGACTAAAATGAGGCTTCAGCAGTTGAAGTCATATTATTCTCCTATTTTCCCTCAACTTTTCTTGCACTTGTGTCTGGTATTATCAGTTTAGTGGCACCAGTTATGCCACAGACAGCTCCTTCATGGCTACATGCTTGGTTTGTATTCTGTCCCTCCTGAAACTCGCTTTGCAAAAAAGCATCTGCCAAATGAATAAATTTATATGTACTCTGGGAGGAGGATATAGTCTGTGACTGGAGTAGCTTTCTTGGGTGCCAAGTAGAGTATAGAGGGGCTGCAGTGGATTGTACGTGATGACAGAGGTCCCTGCTCTCACTCCTGCCTCCACAGACCCCTGGGTTGACCAACAGCTGTGCTGCCCCTCTGGACCAGCCTGAAGGGTCTCTTTCCATACCTGGAATGCAATCCTCCTCGACAACACTCAACGCTGTTTGACAGAATACTGACTGACATGGGGCTGCCACACACTGTTGGCATATAGCCCTCTCAGAAAGAAAAATTCAGACTGACTCTCCTTGCGGACCGACTGAGTGTTTTCCAGCCAGTCCACCTTATGATCAAAATGAACCCTAAGGAGTTTCTATGTCTTTGTTAACTGCATCCTAAAGGCTGTTTACAGGAAAGGCTTCCTGGTCCTCTCGGTAGAGCACTCTTGGTTGGGATCTTTGACTGGGGCAGCTTTCCTGAGTCCCAAGTAGAGGGGCTACAATGGATTGTTCATGATGGCAAAGTTCCTTGTTCTCTCTCTGCGCTGCATTCCTACCTCCAGAGGTCCCAGGGTATAGCCAACACCTGGGCCAGCCTGCCAGCACTGGGCCAGCCTGCCGGCACTGGACCAGCCTGCCGGCACTGGGCCACACTATCAGCACTGCTGTGCCCAGCGCGATGGTCTCCAGGCAAAGCTGCTCGGATACAAGAGCTGGGTACTAAACTATCACGGGGAATTAGCTCCAATGATAGAGAGGTATCAGGATTCTCCACAAGTGATCCTTTGTCTGAGCTGAAGATGATTGCACAGCTGATATGGGGACTTGTGGGACAGATTACAAAGTCAGGGCCAGATGTGACTGAGTCCCAACACCACACTGGTACCTGTCCTGAGACAAAACAACAGAAGTCCAATGTTGTCAGATGCAGTATAAGTTTATTGTGCAGTTCAAAGAGCATACAATAAAGGTCCCGGGAGTAACTGAAGCCATCCTCACTAAGCACCGATTCTCATACATATTTTTATCAATTCCCCAAAAAAGGATATGCATTGCCTCTTCTCTTTTCGGCTGGGTGCCCCTGTCGGCCCAGCCTTGCAGATTCCCCATACACTCTGCAATACGTCATTATTTCATATTTTCCCTTTACAACAAGCATAATATTATATTGCCCCTCTCATTAGTGGAATAAGACATACCATTTTACTGTCTGCATGCTTTGTTAATGACCGCAACGCACCGGCGGAGGCCCCCTCCTTATCTCCAATGCAGCCCCTAAAGGGCCTCACAGATCTCTTCTTTTTGAACACAAAGAACTTGATATTTCTTGTAATACAAAAGACTGTATAGTTGCAACTTTTAATACAAATGATTACATTTATTTACCCCTATAAAATGATTACAGTATTGTTAGTGTTTATGATTGTTACAATGATTATCTTAAGGGGACATTTTATTTCTCTGACAGACTGATGTGGTTCATTTGGCAAAAAGCTGACAGAGAGATCTGAACTCAGGTCACTGAATTCAGAGTGCTAACCGTTACATGCTGGAAGCACCGCATGACCGGTGCCAGACCCAGGAGTTCTCAGTAGGCGTGAGTACAGGCTTAAAGCCCAATTTACACTTCTGCGTTGAATCTATGCCGTAGGTACGGGGTAGGCTCTGCGTAGTCGCGTACCCTACGCCATAGCCTGACGCGCACCTTCCTAGAAATATAACGACGCGTCACTGCGACGCACGTCGAAGCAGACCACAATAACTGTGATTGGTCCGCTTGCTAAGATCGCCCTCCTTCTGCTCAATCGGTTCAATGGTCGTACACACCATCTTCTCTGTCATCTGTCATCTGTGTGTTGCAGTAGTTTCAGTAAAAGTGACTGTTATTCAACATTTGTGAGCTCCAACTCCAACATGATTCAGTAAGTTTTAGTCGCGATTGAAAATTTTCGCCAAAATGGCGAACTGAACGCTCGTTATTTTGAGAGCTCCATTTGTTTGTCCCCCCAAATTTAGAAACTAGTCCTTCTTTTAAATGCAAAACTTGTTTTACAGATATTGCTGTGCAAGGACCGAATCCCAACTTTTTATTTAACATTACTCCATCGTTTGTAATGCACGAGGAAATCAAGTCCTTGGTAGGGTATGTGGCTACGGCGTAGATTTGACGCAGAAATAAATTGGGCTTTACAAGGGGTTCTGTTTGGCATCAGGTACATTGCTTCAGCCCACATGTTCTTGGTTGCACACCCAGGTCAGCACAAGGGCTGGCTTCATATGGGGTTGAACTCATCATCTTGGCATTATTAGCACCGTTTTCTAACAAACTGAGCTAACTGGCCCCATATCCCAGAGAAAAAAAAAAAACAACAGCAACAAAAATGCTAAGATATACTTTATTAAATGGAAATGCTTTTTTCATACAACAGTTTTTGAGAAACAGTATATGAAGACATAAGAACTTCAAAGACTTGTACTCTACAGGCAAGCATCTATACTGAGAGAGAAGTCTGTGCTTGGTTGGTAGGTGTCATAGCTTGGTTTCCTTTATGGGCAGAGACTAGTTGTGAGTTAACTAAAAAATCTGTTTGTGCTGCATCAGTTTAATTAGCCCCTTATTCAGGTCAAACAGCCTTTTGTTTTGGTCATTTTCACTGATGAACAGCGACAAGTCTGCTAAATAAATCAATCTAAATGTAAATATTACGTCTCTTCAATACACCTACAGGGTGTAGATGTTCAAAGGGAAAGATTGGGATGACAGGGAGAGATACAGATTTACTAAAGAGGCAGATGTGCTATTACAGTCTACTGTAGGTGATTTGCTTCAGTCATCAGGATGATTATGATAATTGAGTAAAACTTTTGAAGGAATCTTCAACCTCCTGCAGGAGTAACTTCAGGGCAGCAACTTCAGTGGCTGAGAAATTGAAGATAGATGGGTAGTAGCAGCTTTCTCAGGAACTTGGACTATGGTTAAGGAAGAAAGCTGCTGTCAGTGGAGGACTTGCTGAGGCGTTTGTGTGTCAGATGGAACAGCATGCTGTTGAGGCCTGGGGTGTGGCAGTGACTATTGTGAAGTTTGTACAACTAAGCACCTTGGAGATAAGACTGAAGGGACATGTCCTGTCCTGCTTTCTTGTAAAGAGCTAGTGCTAAAGATGCAGGAGACTAGTAGGGCAGAACAGAGAGGCACTTGATCCTGTTGTGGAAACCTGACTGAGCTGATCTAAAGAACTAGAAACTGGAGAGGGAGTTCCTGCACTGGAGCATGCTGGATGAGATATGTGTTTAAGGAGAAAACTGTGGGCTGCTGGGACTGTGGGCTGGCCCCTTGAGTTCCTGTGGATGTGGCTTTTTCCTCAGAAGGTATTGGAACATGTTGTCTTTGAGCTGGTGACTGCTCAGTGTGTTTGGTGGTTAAAGAACAATGAGATATTGAATCTCCATAATGAAACATCTGGAGAGATGGTCATAACTGCTTTAACTGTTGAGTGAGGCCAGGAATCCCCATGCTCTACTGAGGTTTACTGTCTTCATTGTTAGTGGCTTTAAAAAGCAGTGATCTTCTGGTTCCAGGTAACCTGAGTCCCTCTGCTTATCTGATTAATCTGGTATGTAGGTCATGTATAAAGTGTATGCATCTCTCTGCATATAGGCTACTTGCCCACTCAATCAGAAATATCCAGGTGCAGAAGGCTCTTTGTGGGGGAATGAAGGCGGATGCCATCCCCCTATATACTCTATAGGATGGTGTCAGTGACCATTGGGCCAACCCCCCTTTTGGCCATTGGGCCAACCCCCCTTTTGGCCATTGGGCCAACCCCCCCGTTAAAAGAAATAACAAATCACCTACTGTTCAGGTGGCTGAGTATGTGAGAAAGCCATGCTAGTTTTTGGATTAAAGGAAATTTCAGTTTACAGGAAGCGGACTGCACCGTGCTGAATCATAAATTAAGAATAGATGTCACTGAGTTCACTATTTTTGTTTGACTATTAAGCTTGGTGTCACTGGGATCTATTGCATGGTGTAGCAAAATGCGAAGTGTTAGACAAAAGGGGGTAAGATGTGGTGCAGTGAAAAGTTAGTAACTGCTTTTTGAGAAAACAATCTCAGATAAGCAATTAGTGAACCTCTGTTCAGTAATCAATAAGATTTTGTTTTAATTTGACTTCGTTTGAGAGAATTCACGTGCTAGGTATATCTTGCATGTTTTCCCCCTTGTTTGCTGAACTGTCCCTGTAAGCATGCACAGCATGGTGATGTGATGATGTGAGACTGGTTTTCCCACTGCCCCCTCCCCCTCTTTTTTTTTTTTAATTTTATTTAAGATGCCATACTCTTACTTCAGATTCACCTTTATTAAAAACTGCATGTGTCACATTGCTCATCAGGCAGATATATCCGTGGAGTGTATGCGATCCGGCGTAGGCTACAGATCTCTATTTGTGGCGGCCACTGACAAGAGAACTAAAACACTCGAATGAACTTAACGTAAGCGTGCGCGTGTCTGTTCGGATGAGAGAGCTGTATTGCACAGACTCCTACATGAAAAAAACGGAAGCCGATTATGTCGATGATTTAAAATCCAGGCAAAATTACAATGATAACGGTGTCTGTAATTTTGCTTGAATTTTAAATCATCGACATAATCGGCATATATGCAACTATATCTTTTATGGGAAATTGTCTGCAGGCGACTGAACATTACTTCAAATTAAATATACATTGAAGTGAACTGATTAAACTGTGGGTTTGGCTTTAAAGACTGCTGGGAGAATGTTAAATGAAAAACTGGAGACAATTGCTCCAAACTCTCCTTTGTAGCCTGGATAACAGAGCAAAACGAATGCCTGAACAAATCCATCCCAAAGTTAGTGGCTTGACGTCACACTCCCACAATGCACGCGCTCATCAACTACAGCGCTGCGGTGTTTAGAGAGAACTAGTACAGGCCCAGAAAACTGCAAAATTACAGAAAACCTTCTGAAAATAACAGCATTTTGGGTTTTCGGAAGAAGAAATCGCGGAAGACAAAACAGACAGACCTATGCTAAATTTGTGTGAGGTTTGGAATGGAATGATGCCCATGAAATCGACTAATGCGGCGTTTGAAAGTTTGGGGTGAGCGTGAAGCCTACTTAGGATTTTCCCCTAACAGCACTTTTTGCGAGCAGTGTATGATGATCTGAGAAAAGAAAATATGAGTTTGTTTTATTTTTTATTGAAACTTTTAAATATGGGTTATTCTGTTGCGCATCGTTTGTGGGGTCAGATCATGTATTCACAGACACAGTTTGCTAAGTTAAGGAAGCTTTGGCTGCAGTCATCAAGTTTGTTCCCCATGTCACCCCTTCTGTTATGCCGAGAAATACCGAACAAGGCTGTCGTTAATATGTTAATAACAGCGGGTAAGCAGCGAAAAATGGTGTTTTTCTGCAAAGCGTGGTGGGCTCTCTCGCTAGTGTGTTTAGCACTTAACACTTGCAACATGGGAAAGCCAAATGTGAATTACCAGTAAGGGTCTGTCGGTGTTCAGGCTCATTTTGGCTGTTAATACTGTGATCAGTTATTTAACTCTGAATGACTTCCCAAAAGTCCGCTGCTGTTATCCGAAAACAACAACAACAACTACGTTTTTCAACCTTAATGTTGCATGCAAAGTTTTATGAACTAATCAGGGATGATTAGATGTCCTTAGCCATAATATTATCCGTTGATGTAATACTGACATTTAATTTAATTACTACTCTTATCCCAAATTATGCATAGTTACTGTAAAATATTTGGACATTACTCTCTGTGCAACTGTTTTTATATATTTACACCCGTTTTACAAGAAATCCACGAACAATTAGTATTTATTTTTATTATATTAGTATTTATTTTTAATTTTTTATTTTATTAATTTACTTTGAAGTTTCGTATTTTAAAAGTAGCTTTAAATTTTTATTATAAAAAATAGTTTAAGTAAATTTTTGTTCCTCTGGATACAGTCTCACTTGTTGAGTTTTAGTTGAAACATCTGGACCAAAACAGGGCAAGCGCTATGACATATGGGCATTGTCTAGAGAGGCTCTGTCAGGTTAATGGGGCCTTTTTTACTTAAATGTAAAGCGCATAAACAAACCTTGTATGTATTCAGACAAACTAATCAAAGCAGCCCCTCAGGTTGTTTTGAGTTGTTTTGAGTTACTCAGGTTACAGAGAATTGTTACACCCACAGCTATGAATGAGCCCTCAAGACACACATGCCCCATGATGCCCGGGGTAACAGTGACTGTCTGGTTAGCTCATATCAGGTTTCACACATCTACAAAATATCTATAGGAAAAGTCATACAACTTGACTTGGTAGTTTTTTTTAAAAAACAATTGTATTACAGAGGCATTTTAAAATAAAGAATGTAATTATGTTTTTTCTAAAACCGTAAGACTTGAATGATGTAGCTTTGTTCATCTCAGTTTGCTAAATATGTCTAAAACTTGCTGTCTTTATGTAGGAAGTTGAACATGTTAAAGGACCGCTGTCACTCTGCTGAAATTTCACCTGTCAGAGTTATTTTTACGGTAGGTCATACAGTTGTAATAGCATCATTTATGTGTTATGTGTGTGTGTGTGTGTGTGTAGTATATATGTGTAGTAAACTATACCATATCTATATTACGGAATATCTATAACTATACTATTACCTGAAGTTTTTTACTGGTGTGTAGTGACTCATAAGAACTTTTATTTATTTATTTATAAATTTACTCCTCTGAACTATAGCCACACACTTCCTGCAAAGTATCCATCTGTGATCTTTGTGTGAGAGAATGTTCCATGGGAAGGACCAGTTAAATAGCCTCCAGAACCACAACCCCAATCAGCAGGATCTCCGCTGTGAGGAGTGCGGGAAATGCTACAACACACGATTAGGTTTGAGACGCCACGTGGCTACACATGCCACCTCTGCCACCAGCGACCTCACCTGTAAGGTGTGCCGACGGGCTTTTGAGAGCATGCCCGTGCTACTGGAGCACCTGAGCACTCACACGGGCAGGCCGCCTCCAGAGGGTGCCGTGCGGGAGAGGAAGCACCAGTGTGAGCGCTGTGGGCGGCGATTCTTCACACGTAAAGATGTGAGACGCCATGCCGTTGTACACACGGGTAGGCGAGACTTCCTGTGCCCGCGATGTGCCCAGCGCTTTGGCCGCCGAGACCATCTCACCAGACACCTGAAGAAGAGTCACGCCCAGGAGCTTGATACACTGGTGCCCATACCACCTGGTGGTGTGAAAGAGGAAGCCAGCCCTGTCATGTGCCCTTCGGGATCCATTAAAGACCCTGTGGAGGCCTTCTCCATAGGCATGTTCAGCCCTCAGACCCTGCCAAGTGCTTCTACCTCAGGAGTCCATCTCCACCACTCCATGGTGCCAGGAGCCCCCTCTACCACTGTGGGCTTGGGTTGTTACCATGATCCCAACAAGCCCCAGCCACAGCAGTACCTTCAGCCAACCAGGTACCAGCCTGGCTCTACTACCTCATACCTGAAGGCCGAGATGGAGAACTTCCTAACGGAGCTCCAGTGTGGGCCCATGCCGCCCCAGGCCTCGGCAGCCTCTCCGGTCTCCCGGCCTCCTGACCTGCTTCCAGAAGGACTCGGCAGTCAAGACACCCACTTCACCCTTAGAAACTCAGCTTTCACCTCAGCTGAGCCTTCCTCTGCTGCTAACATGGACCTCTCACACTTGCTGGGCTTCTTGCCATTCGGTCTGCCACCCTACAGCGCCCCTTTGAGTACGGGTGGTGGCCTGGTGATGGGCTACTCCTCCACCACCACTACAGCTGTGTCCCCCACCTCTACCTCTCAGTTCACTGGGCCACTCTCCTCACTGCAGCCAGCGCCGCTTCCAGAGTCTCAGCCCACAGGGCACTTAAACCAGCTGCCTGGCTTCTCTCCTACCTTGCCCCGGTTCCACCAGGCTTTCCAACAGTAGAAGCACTAAAGAGAGGGTTCAGTCCATGTGGCTGCGTGGGTGTTAAACAGTTTTAATGTGTCTTTACAAAATCAGTCAGATTGTGTCTTTACTGCCAATCAGGAAGGTAAGATAGTGTAACAGTGGGGCTGCCCAGTCAGGGTTATATAATTTAGCTATCTAGCTCCTCTTTTTTCCCTGTAGAAGGAGAATCTTTTGTTTAGAAGGAGTAGCTTTTTGCAGGATACAGAAGGTTTTGATTTTAGAATAGTTTTTACTTTTTAGGTCTGTATCTTTTTGATAGGTCTTAGGTCAGGTATCTATAAGCCTTGCCGAGGTAGAGGGATAGATATTAGCATGTCACCTACAAAGAACTCAGAGTAAGCAATACCTCAAAACACTGTTTAAAAAAAAAAAAGATTTAGCACATTTTTCTCCACTTGTCCAGCGAAGCACTTTTTATTCTGCTGTAAGCACTTCTGTGACTGAGAGTTAAATTCAGTTGTGGTATCTTTTTTAACCTCAAAATTTCTTACTGTTTCATCTTGGTTTCATCTACCTCTCATGGGAAACCTCGTTAAGGTAGTATTTTCCCACATGATATGACAGGAGAAGTCATATTTTCCACCTGGAAAATATATCAAGTGGTTTGTGCTATGAAAATATTATTCCAACAAGGGAATTTTTTGCATTGCTTTTTAATAACCAGAAATGTAAAACCATATCTCAGTTAGCCATTCATTTTAGTCATTTTGGGTGAGACTTGAGGAAATGATGTTTACCTCAATGTATTGGACTGATAGTAGAATGAATAGTTAAGTTTTAACAATATATTTCCAGTATATTATCATAGGTTCTTTTTTTTTCATTCCAGATAGGTATTTGTATAGATATTTTCAAAGATTGAAATTTAACATTGATTTATTATCAACATGGTTTTGTATGTAACCATTTAGAATGTTTGTTCTTAGCCTGCAGCTTCATGCTGTGCTCACAGAGATTGAGAAATCATTTTCAGTGACCACAGAGTCTTCTGTAAAAATGTTTGTGCTTTTATGTGAATGAAGGCATCCCATTCTCACCGCATGGCCCTCTGTCATTGAGACCCCCCAGAGGCACTGAAGCATCCCAGTGAAGCTCAGTGACTGTGGTTAGCACAAAGAGCGCTGCAGAGCATACAGACATGTCAACTATGAAATAACAGTGTGAAACCATGGAATACATGAAACATGCTGATACATTGATGATGTCCCATCAGCCTTAAACCTCATGACTGATCATGTGAGTTATTTTAATTCTCTGTCAAGGTTTATAGATTTATAAACTTTCAACGTTTATAGATTTATAGTTTTTTTTTTTTTCAGAAAATCAGACGTGTAAAGATAGGAAGGCTCTTCTTTTTCTTCTTCTTTTTCTCTTTCTTTTTTTGCCCAGATCGGTAATTGTCTGTACGCAGTTATCTCTATATGATTTTATTGACTCTTCTGCTGTTATTGGCATATGCTACCTGACTCTGTGTGTGTTCACAGAACTCAGCTGGCCATACAGTTACTGTGATATTCAGTTACTACCTCAGAAAAATGCACTTTGTGCTACACTGTACCTCATGAGAAATGAAAGACTTACATATTGGAGGTTATTTCACATTAATTATGTTGTGCATCTGTGCATGCCTAGTGTGTGCATCGTTATGTTCCATAAGCTTATTGCTTTGATTTTTTTTCCCTCAGTCCATTGAGTAAGTGAGAGAAGAATGAACGTGTTTATTGACCTTTTTTGTTATTTTAGTTGTCAGTGTCAGGAATAACTTAGAAAAATAAAGCATCTTTTAGAAATACTTGGCTTGTTTTCTCCTCTTTGCTAAACCCATTAGTCTGACATTAAATGAAATTGTCAACTGCACAGAATATTGGAAGTTACTAGAAGTGATGTTTCTCTGTAAGCTGAAACGTCTCCAACTTGAGTCAAACATTCTTCCATGTAAGCTTTTGAGTTATAAAAACAGCTGAGATATTCAGTTTAATTTGTATGGAATATCAAGAAACACTGCCTTTTCAGGTTATTTATCCGGATTTCTCAATCATTACAATGTAGAACATCAAGATATCTTTGTCTTCAGCAATCTGTGCAAGTGTAGCGACGCTTTCTTTTGAGTGTTGTGGGGAGGAGAATGATAAGGATATAAATGGATTAACATATTGAGTCTTTATCTCAATATTATACACAGACTAATAAAGTCATAGATTGACTTTGTCCTGCAGACTGCACTTTAATTAACCACCCTGAAATGGTCAGTTTTATGTAGAAAACCAGAGACAACAGAAGCTGGTATAGGTTTTTGGAGCATTAAAGCCCAAGTTGTTTTCCAATGTAGACATGTAGACATTGAAATACCAGTGATCCTGACTCCTCCTGCCCTCTGGACCGATCCATCCTGGTGTTATCATCTTTCATCCCCCTGTCAGCCTCCTGTCAGCATCGTCATCCCATTTGTTCATGCTCTGAATTTACTTGCAATTGCAGCTGCCCGCTGGGTCGGCACCTATTGCACACCTGTCTGGCCAAGAAGGGGTCTCCTCTCTCTGTGATCCTTCTCAAGATTTCTCCCATTTTCCCATTTCCCTTTTGGGATTTTAGGGAGTTTTATCTTGCCTGCCATGAGGATTAAGTGAAGGGGTGCCATCCTGTTTTGATTTTGACTTGTTGTGGCCTGTAAAGCCCTTTGAGACTGTAAACAGTGATATTGGGCTCTAAATAAACTTGAAACTTTACATGTAGACATGGACATCACTGTCACTGGTCTAGTTGCTGTCACCATGCACAGAGCACAGCCTGTTTTCATATTTAAACCTTACAGCCACTCTGGGTTCCGGTGTGAGAATGTATATTTAAAGCAGCAGCAGGTGTCTTTCACTGGTGTGGTGGTGAAGGTGCCTGTGGCAGGTGGGAGACAAAATAATAGTTATGTGATCACCTGTCTCAGGGATAGTGGGCCACATCACTGATTGCTCTGTCTGGACTTGTACAAAAATTTATTTGTAATGTTTGAAAAAACATTTCTGGAGACAAGAGTCAGGCCTGTAGCATGCTGACCAGTGTCTCCCCTCCACACTATCCAGCAGTGAACCTGAGAATGCTAACTTTTGCTCTGTGAATGAAAATATATTTTATATTCCTACAATATATCTGTGTTCTCTTTGTAACTACTACTCAAATGGTTCTGCGGTTCAAAAGATGAAAGGTTGTGTTTCCTCTATTCAGTTTTGATCATTTAGCACCATATGTGTACATGGGTTTAAAGAACGAAATCCAAAACAATCTTGATCTTTCAGTCATGTGAATGTAATTCCACACCATTGCCTTCCTCCTCATCAGAATCCAGCTGTGGGACCCAAGTGCTTTTCTCTTGGTCTTATTGCTTGATCATCTGCACCCATGTCTTCATGTCTTCCTAAACTCTTTGGATTTTATCATCTGAGGATTGAGTCATTGTCCCTCAGGCACTACTCAGCAATACCAACCAAAGCACATGGGCATGGTAAAACAACTTAAATAGGAAAACCACATACAACTTCTGTATCTGCAAATATGTGGTCCTGTGTTTCATGAAAAAGTGTGGTATAAAAAGTAGTCACAAGGTGCAGATGAGGCAGACACACAATGAGAATAGTGTAGGCTTATTTTACTGAAACTTTAGTTGGTCATCAAATGTAGAAAGTTGTTACTGTTGTTTGCATTTTTCCCATGATGTGCAACAGTGTGTGTTGATGTCATTTCCTGCCCTCAAGGGTGAGATGGACATAAATTCACTGGTAAGATCCTCAGCCAGACACAGCTATCTTATGAATATGTTTGGATTCAATGTATTTTTGAACAAATTAGTGCAACGGTCTGATAACTACTGTTTATAAACCTGATCATACAGCGCTAGGGAAAAAAAAAACAAACAGGCA
Source organism: Chanos chanos (assembly GCF_902362185.1). Lineage (NCBI taxonomy): Eukaryota > Metazoa > Chordata > Actinopteri > Gonorynchiformes > Chanidae > Chanos > Chanos chanos. Next base: position 22,932,356 of record NC_044497.1, on the reverse strand, counting down.
AAATACAAGACAACTACAAGGACTCGGTGAGGGAAGCCTCCAGGACCCATGTGCTTTTTAGCGTTACTGCACTACAGTTCAGTCCTCTGCTTTCGAAATCTGTTTGGTGCTTTATGTAGCTTATGTTTGGACAGACATCATGATTTACAGAGCAATAGTCTGTCCGTTTCATCACTTATACATTATTCAGTGATACCCATACAGAGGTGTCATTCTCAACGAGATTGAGGAATTGATACAGAAATAAGGTTGCTAAACGAACTAGCTAGCGTTGGCCTTTCTGAAACGACTAAAGTCAACCCGAAGGTTGAGAGTTTAATGTATGTTCAGGAGCGGAATAGACAACATCCTAGTTTTTGTTAAGAATGGCAGACGAAGCGCTTTTCCAGTTTCTTCATCATGAAGTCATTCAATACGTCAATGCAGCGGAGAATGGGGAAACGGTAAAAGCTTGAGATGGCTTTACCTGTGAAGATGATCAGGCAGCGTGTCACTGACGCTATATCATAAAGATGACATTGTCTTTATAGCTTACACACTTCCATAATTAATACAGTGGCGACATAAGGCTAAATGCTGAAATTCTGTTTCATTCGATGGTGTCTTCAGGAAAATGGGCGGTGCATCACCAAACTGGAAAGCATGGGATTCAGAGTGGGACAGGGGCTGATTGAAAGGTAAACTCAAACCAAACCGCGCTGTATAGATCCGAAAAGGCTCCGTCTTTTTGTGGCTATGGTATTATAAATAAAGTCCGCTGTAGTTGTCCAGTGTCTGATCGGCTGCTTCTGTCATTTCCAGTACTGTCTTTTGCCAGCTAGATTAGGTATGATAATGTTTTTTCATTGTTGCTAGGCGCTGGTCTTTTCAATCGGTCTAAAAAAAATGTAGGTGTCAAAGCTGCCAAATGTGCCACATGAAGACAATTTTTTAAACTCTGTGATAGATATGTTGGGGAGCCAAACTGTACGCTATTCAGATCCTTTATATGAGCTAAAAGCTCCCGAAGAAGTGAGAATTCTGTGTGTAGTAGATGTTTTGGCAGCACAAACAGCATCGTTTTAGAGGTAATTTAAGCATAGTTTAAGTGCTTGATGAGAACAGGGAATGTGTAAAAGACTGATTTCAGTTCCCTCTCTCAGGTTCACTAAAGACACACCGCGTTTCAAAGATGAGCTTGATGTTATGAAGTTCATCTGCAAAGACTTCTGGACCAGTGTGTTTAAGAAACAAATCGACAACCTGAGAACAAACCACCAGGTGTGGTTTCCCTTTGATATTTCCGTTGAAACCAGTGCTTTTTAATCCTAAATTACTTGTCACTGATGATGCATGTACATTAACGCTGACCAGTTTAACATTTCAGGGTATTTTAGATCTTATCAAAAAGGAGAATATCCTCCATACTTTAAAGAAACAAAATAAATTTACATGAACAAGATTCAGGTCATCTCTTTAAAGTCATTATACTGATGGGATGACTCTGTGGTCAGATTACAATATTGTTTTGTATCAGAGTGCATGCATCTCTGATATTCGATTTTGAAAACAACAAGACAGTGTTCACATAATATCAGCAGCTAGTAAAGCTGAATATTGCTTGTGTTAGAAATGTCAGGCTTATTTCTGGTCACTCTTTTTTTCACAGGGTATATATGTGCTACAGGATAACAAGTTCCGCCTCCTCACCCAGCTGTCTGCTGGCAAACAGTATCTGGAGCATGCTCCGAAGGTGAGATGTAGGCCCATAAAATGTACACATGCATGCATGCATGCACACACACACACTCACACTCACACACACACGCATGCACGCACATACACAAACACACACACACACACACACACACATACAGTCGGGTCCATTAGTATTTGAACAGTGACACAATTTTTGTAATTTTGCCTCTGTGCACCACCACAATAGATTTGAAACAAAGCAATCAAGATGTGATTGAAGTTTAGACTTTCAGCTTTAATTCAAGGGGTTTAACAAAAACATCGCATTAACCGTTTGGGAATTACAGCCATTTTCAGAGACTCAAAAGTATTTGGACAAACTAACATAATTAGAAATATAAGGATTATTTTTAGTACTTGGATGAGAATCCTTTGCAGTCAATGACTGCATGAAGGCTGGAACCCATGGACATCACCAAATGCTGAGTTTCCTCCCTTGAGATGCTTTGCCCGACCTTTCCTTCGGTAGTTCCTAAACGGTTAATGCAATATTTTTATTAAAGTGCTTGAATTAAAGCTGAAAGTCTAAACTTCAATCACATCTTGATTGCTTTGTTTTAGATCTATTATGGTGGTGCACAGAGGCAAAATTACGAAAATTGTGTCACTGTCCAAATACTTATGGACCAGACTGTATTACAGATGAGCCTAGACCACAGATACAAATACATGTTTTACGTGGTAACCTCTTAGATATACATGATTATGGTTTGGTGTAAGTTTTACACTAGTGTGGGGCTCATAGGAATAAGCACATTAAAAGGGACACCCCCCTCTTTATTATTTCTTTGTTAATTGTGTGTTTGTGAACGTAAGTTTATTGCATAGGATTTTGATGTAACTTTTGTTCTTTTAGATATATGTATTTGAGCAAGGCTCAGACAGGCACCTGTGACATCTCTAGGAAGACGGGGCGCTCTAGACTGGTCATGTTGAAAAAAGACGCGCGAGAGTAGAGAGCGCGAGAGAGGGAGAGCGTGAGAGAGAGAGCGGACGAGAGAGCGAGTTTAGCTTGAGAAGTGTGTTGTTGTGAAAAAGTTAATTAAAAAGTTTTCCGAACTTCACGTACGCCTGGCAAGTCCTTTGTTCAGGTGTGCAACAAAACTGGAGGCACCGCTGGGATTGTTAATGTTGTGCTTTGGAGTGACTAAGAGGGAGAAAACAAAGTCAGCCCGCAGCTGAGGGAAATTCGGAAGTGCGGACGGGTGTGTACTTCTAGAAATGGATCTGGAGATGCTAGCAGAAAGAATAACTGGACAGCTTTGGCTTCTTCAGTTTCATCTGGTTAAGGAGGTATGTACCCGCATCAGAATCCCGACCGAAAATGTCGCAACAAAGCGAACATTAATAAAATTAATAACCGAGTCGATAGACAATGCGATTGAAAATGAGGAGGAAGACGCTGCTAAACAGTACCTCAGTTCGCTGCTACAGCTAACGGAGCAACACGGGGAAAGTGATGAGAACGGAGTTAGTGAGGGAAAGGCACAGGGCACTGGACAGCGTAGCCGCGATGTAGCTGAAGAAATAATCCTACAACAAAAATATTCACAACTGCAGCTTAATAACATGGCAGTGGGGGGCGAAGCTATGAGGCTGGATGAAAGAGTGGGCAGTTCGGAGCCTAGTCAGGCATCAGCACAACACCTTGTGTTAACAGCGCCAGTCAGCAGGCCCTCTGAAGTTACTATTAGGAGAGATTTCAAAATTTGTGGTCAGATTGGGGAGAGAGGACAGAAGGATAAGCTGTCATTTACGAATTTGATGCATCAAATTGATAAGGGATTGAATAAAGGACACAGTGAAGCGGAAATTATTGAAGCTGTGATCAGGGCAATAAGTCCCGGTCTGAGCATTCGCGACATGCTGGAAATCAAAAGAGACCTAACCCTCTCCCAACTAAAAACAGTACTAAAAGGGGCATTTCAAGGAAGACAGCTCCACTGATTTATACCACAAACTAGTGAATATAACTCAAGACAACCGTGAATCCCCACAAAATTTCTTGTTTAGGGCCATTGAGTTAAAAGAGAGGTTGTTACATGCCTCCAGAGAAATGGGGTCTGATGAGCACTACAGTTCAGAACTTATTCAAAAGAAGTTCTTGTGGTCAGTCAGCACTGGGCTAGCGAGCGACCATATCAAGTTTCAACTCAGACCTTACTTGGATGACCTGAAGACGACAGATGAGATACTGATTGATAAAATGAATGAGGCGGCCAGTGTCGAATTAGAAAGACTAAACAAACAAAGGAAAAACCCAGCTAACAGAGTGGCAAAAGTAACTGAATTGCAGTCAGAAGTGCAGATACAGCAGCGGGGTCAGGATGAAGCAGTGTTAATGGTAAAGGTGCAGGAACAGTCCAGTGATGTGGTGAAGCCCAAGAACCGCAAAACACCAGCTGTAGCTAGTTTGAGGGAGTCTGAGCTCTATGAAGCAGTTAAGTTACTTAGGGAGGAAGTTGCTGAGCTCAGGAAAAGCATGAGTACCACTCAAGAGTTTGCTCGCCGAGGCAGATGGAGTACTAGGAAAGGGTGTAGAGCTTGTCAGGAGAAAGGGATGGGTGATCAGTGTGAACATTGCTTTAAGTGTGGGCTGTTGGGTCACTCTGCGCGGGGCTGTAGAGCACAGAGGGGGCCAGCTGAAGAGACAGTCAATGTGAACATAGTTCACACAGTGACACCCACAAACCCACTCTTGGTGAACCATAGTGAATCCAATGGAAAAGTCCAGGAGCTCCTGTGTCAGAGAATTAAGCATCTGGAAGCAGAATTAGAGAAAAAGGGGAAGCCTGAGCAGGGAGTGGTTGCCACCTATTCCAGTCACCTATTTCTCCAACGCCAAGCTAAGCTACAGTCTCTCATTGGACCAAAGTGCATGGTTGACTGTTTCTTCGAGGGAGTGGCTGTGCAGGCATTGTGGGACACCGGGTCCCAGGTCACCGTCATAAATGAAGACTGGAGGGACGCCAGCTTTCCACACATACGGGTGCGCAGTATGAATGAACTGTTGAATGAAGGTGAGGCCCTTGTTGGTAGAGCTGCAAACCAGACACCTATACCTTTCTCTGGATGGGTGGAGCTTAAGTTCAGGCTTGGATCGAGCAGAGGGCCCCAACCAGAACTACTGATACCTGCGCTGGTCTCAAATGAGCCAGGAGTGGGACAGCCTCCAATTATCGGCTACAACGTAATCAAGCAACTGGTTATGAAAGGAATGGAGCAGCATCCAGATGTTATTCCAGAGGTGGTGAGAGAGGCTTTCTCCATTGACTGTAATAAAGTTGACGTGTTGATCCAAATGTTCCAGAACAGTGAGCAGAATGAGAAAGAAGGAGTGGTGAGAGTGGGACGGGGAGCAGGAGTGATACCAGCTGGACAGACGAAGGCAGTTAAGTGCAGTGTGCGAACAGGTCCTCTCATGACAAAACAGGATGTGCTGTTTGAACCTGAAGGAATCCCGACATGGCCAGAGGGGCTGAGTATCACTGAAACGGTCATCAGTCTTCAAAAGGGAAGCTGGTCTAAAGTCACCATCCCCATCACTAATGTGAGTAGTCATGATATTACTCTAGTCCCACGCTTGGTGCTAGGAAAGGTGCAGCAGGTCAAAGCTATATATCCAGCTGACACACGACCGGTGACCAGAGAATCAACTTTAAATGGAAGTGCGGTCAGAGTGGCAGCAGGGAAAGGAGTAGCTGCAAACCACAGCAATGCAAGTAAGGACGAGGGAAACAGCGTGACAGATGCAAGCAAAGGGGAGCTGTGGGACCCACCTGTCTCAGTTGATCACCTCACCACAGATCAGCAGATGAAAGTTAAGCTGTTGTTAAGGGAAGAATGTGCTGCATTTTCAAAGGACGAGCATGACATAGGATGTATCCCCTCACTGCAAATGAAAATCAGATTGAACGACTCCACTCCAGTGAAGCGTACATATACATCAATACCTAAGCCACTCCACAAAGAAGTGAAGGAGTATTTGGAGGACCTGCTAAATAGAGGGTGGATCAAAAAGTCCAGATCCCCATACGCCTCCCCGGTTGTTTGCGTGCGTAAGAAGGATGGGAGTTTACGCCTCTGTGTGGATTACCGTGAACTCAACCGTAAATCCATCCCAGACCGTCACCCCATCCCACGGGTGCAAGACATGCTGAACAGTCTGAGTGGAAGTGCATGGTTTTCGATTCTCGACCAAGGAAAGGCATACCACCAGGGGTTCCTGGAAGAGAGTAGCAGACCATTGACTGCTTTCATAACACCTTGGGGCCTGTATGAATGGGTCAGGATCCCATTCGGCCTGTCGTCAGCCCCAGCAGAGTTCCAGCGCAGTATGGAGGAGTGCCTTGCTGGGCTTAGGGATGACACATGCCAACCATATCTGGATGATAACCTAGTGCACAGTAGGACATTTGAGGACCATCTGCATGACATGAGGGAAGTGTTACGTCGTTATCAACAACATGGAGTGAAGCTTACTGCTAAGAAGTGTGAGGTGTTCAAAGCAAAAGTGAAGTTCTTGGGTAAGATCGTCTCAAAGGACGGCTACACAATGGACCCCGCCGAGATTGCACCAGTGCAGGCTTTGAAAGACCGCAAGCCTCAGACAGTGGGTGACTTAAGACGACTGCTTGGATTCGTATCGTACTATCGTACATATATTCCAAACTTCTCACGAATCGCAAGACCACTGTATGACCTGTTGTCAGCTGAGAGAACTCCAGGAAGTAAGGCCCAAAGCAAAGCCAGAGTTAGTAGGAAAGGTGGAGGAAAGCACAGGAAAACAGACCAGCTACCATCGAGTCAGCCAATAGCTTGGACAGAACAACATCAGCAGGTACTGTGCCAACTTCTTGAGTACCTGCTCAGTCCTCCAATCATGGGCTATCCAGACTTCGATCAAGCATTTATTCTGCACTGTGATGCATCTCAAGAGGGGCTTGGTGCTGTGTTGTATCAGAGACAGCAAGGGAAATTGGTCGTCATCGGCTACGGGTCAAGAACACTGACTGCCCCAGAAAAGAACTACCACCTCCATTCGGGGAAGTTAGAGTTCCTCGCAATGAAGTGGGCAATCTGTGAAAGGTTCCGTGAGTACTTATATTATGCACCTTCCTTTGTTGTTTATACTGATAACAATCCCTTAACCTATGTGTTGACAACAGCTAAACTGAACGCCACAACACACCGGTGGGTCGCCGAGCTGGCTGACTTCAATTTTTCCATCAAGTATCGGCCTGGCAGGAACAATGGAGATGCTGATGGCTTGTCAAGAATGCCTCTGGACATGGAGCAGTATATGCATACGTGCTCGCAGGAAGTGGAGCCAGATGTGATTGGCGCTGTCATGCATGCACTTCAACTGAATTCGGAGGAGTATGAGCCTTGGATGTGCCCGATCACCCTAAATACAGCATGTGCAGAGGTAGAACAAGAAAGAATAGCGTCACCAGCGACAGAGCTCTCCCGAGAGGACCTACAGAAGGCACAAGAAGAAGACCCAGTCATTGGGAAGGTACGGGACTACGTCATGGTAGGACGATAGCCAGACTTAGGCAGAAGGGACCGTCGTGACGATCTAACAGCTCTGGTCAGGCAGAGGAATAGGCTGTATGTGGATGAAGATGGTATATTGTGCAGGAAGTCATTAGCACGAGCGCAGCTAGTGTTGCCCAAGAAGTATCTCCAGCTGGTGTACAAGGAACTGCACGAGGAAATGGGGCACCAGGGGGTTGAACGCACACTGGGCCTCATTCGTGATCGATTCTACTGGCCCCACATGCAGAGGGACGTTGACCATTATGTGACTAAGGTGTGTTGCTGTTTGAAGCGGAAGCGTCCAAACAAGCTGACAAGAGCACCATTGGTGAACATTGTGACTACTTACCCCTTTGAGCTGGTGTCGGTAGACTTCCTCCATCTGGAAAGCTGTAAGGGGGGATATGAATACATCCTGGTGGTCATGGACCACTTTACCCGGTTTGCCCAGGCCTATGCATGCACTAACAAATCAGCAAGGACAGCGGCTGAGAAGATCTTTGGAGACTTTGTTCTCAGGTATGGATTCCCCACAAAGTTACATCATGACCAGGGCAGGGAGTTTGAGAATAGGTTGTTCGCTCAGCTTGAAGAATACTGTGGCATTCAAGGCTCTCGTACCACACCCTACCACCCGGCAGGTAATGGTCAGGTGGAGCGTTTTAATAGAACGCTCCTGTCCATGCTGAGATGCCTGACTGAAGAGGCCAAGTCGGACTGGAAGAGCTCCCTAGCAAAGGTGGTCCACGCGTATAATTGTACGCGTAGCGAAGCTACTGGGTTTGCCCCATACTATCTGTTATATGGAAGAAACCCTAGGCTCCCAATTGACGTCATGTTTGGCCTGAAGCCAAGTGAACAGAGTGCTTCCCATAGTGAATATGCCCTCAAGTGGAGAAAACGCATGAACGAGGCCTACAAGTTGGCATCCAGGACAGCTCAGGAGGAGCGAAGAAAAGCAAAACGTGGCTATGACAGAAAGATTTATGGGGCAGAGCTACAGCCAGGCTGTAGAGTGTTAGTGAGAAATTTCACTGAGAGGGGAGGTCCTGGGAAACTCAGGTCGTATTGGGAGGACCAGGTGTACGTAGTCACTGAGAGGAAATACAAGGATGGACCAGTCTACGTAGTCAAGCCGGAACGGGGTCCAGGGAAGGCTCGGGTCCTCCACAGGAACCTGCTGCTGCCCTGCAACTTCCTGCCGGTTGAAGAGGACAAGCATGAGAACAAGAAGGAAGACAGGAGGAAAATACATACAGACATAAAGAGAAAACGACAAATAAAGCAAAGAGAAAGAGAACCAGAAAGCAGCACAGAGGATGAAAGTAACTGGAGGTGCATTACTGCACTGCCAGCAGCACAATCAGACCAGACCAGAAGCCAGCTGAGACCGGAAGCAGAGGAATTCCAGCCAAGAACAGCTGAGAGGGAACCAGAGCCAGATCTAAGCGTAGATGAAGAACAGTGTCAGGTGCTGTGTGATGAAAACAGGAGAGAGCCAAAACTGGAACTGGAGAACAGAGATTGTGAAGAACCAGAGCTGGGGACCAGAAGGATGGCAGAGACTGAGCGGAACATGTCAGCTGATGAAGCAGATGAAGGGGACCCTGAGACACCATTCCCTCCAGCGGGAAAGTATCCTTTAAGACAAAGGCACCCCCCTAGTACACTAACATACAAAACACTAGGCCAGCCTTCCCTTACGTACAGACACATGTAATGGTGTAGTTAGAATGTTACTGTTACAGTGGAAAAAAAAGAGAGTTCATAATTGTGTTAGTTCATTGCAATACGACAAGAGACAACAGGACAGAGATTCATGGGTTCATAATTTAAGTTTTTTAATTTAATGAGCAAAGTACCAGGCAACAGACATTCTCACATATAATGGGTACTGACGTGGGAAAGATACACAATAGTACACAATGTGGGTCTGTTAAAGGGGCTATGGAGTAGGTTTAAGGTCATAACCTTTCAGTACATGATACGTGGCCCGTATAAGAGACGGAGTAACTCTTCAGATATCACCTGGCCAGTGATGTCTGTCCTTGACACGTGACATGAAGAGGGAGATACATGTCATGTAAAGACTGTTGTTAAGCAGAAAGTATCAGGCACAAAGACTGACTCCCGTACTTACCACCAAGCTCACCTGTTGAAGACATGAATACTGGGAAATGCTGAATGTCGGGTCGACATTTATTTTGGAGGGGAGAGTGTGGGGCTCATAGGAATAAGCACATTAAAAGGGACACCCCCCTCTTTATTATTTCTTTGTTAATTGTGTGTTTGTGAACGTAAGTTTATTGCATAGGATTTTGATGTAACTTTTGTTCTTTTAGATATATGTATTTGAGCAAGGCTCAGACAGGCACCTGTGACATCTCTAGGAAGACGGGGCGCTCTAGACTGGTCATGTTGAAAAAAGACGCGCGAGAGTAGAGAGCGCGAGAGAGGGAGAGCGTGAGAGAGAGAGCGGACGAGAGAGCGAGTTTAGCTTGAGAAGTGTGTTGTTGTGAAAAAGTTAATTAAAAAGTTTTCCGAACTTCACGTACGCCTGGCAAGTCCTTTGTTCAGGTGTGCAACACTAACTTATCATTAAAGTACTGTAAATGTGCAGAAATCATGGACTTATCTTTGGGAGTAAATTACTGTTCAAGCTGCAGTTAGTTGTTTACCCTTTATTTCACCGTAATTTACCATGCAGTCCTATTTTGTTAGGGTTAGTTAAGCAGATCACATGTTATTTGGCATGTAGGCTGAATTTGCCTGAAATTAAGTAGACTATTCTGCTTCACGTTACAATGAAATATTAGTAAAAATGTCTTGAGTGGTAAGTGTTCAGTGGGGAGCTCACAATAACACTTGACTAAGCAATGTACCCCGAAGCATTAGCAGCTCAACAGGAAATGAAAACAGTGAGTAAACAATGAGTATAACAACAGAGCTGTTAGCTTAGCAACTAATCAGTCAGCTGCTATTGTACTGTTATTTGTGTAAAAGAATATAAGGTTCTCAGTACTTTATGGGTGAGGTACAAACAGATGTTACAAATAAGTGTTAAGAAAAACAAGTTAATGTTGTGAGACAGGGAAGAGATTCAAGTCTTAAACTGTAAATGGGGGGATTAAAAGCTGGCTAGGTCTTTTTACCTTTTCTTTGAAGATTTGTCTTTTTGTACTTGGTGATTAATGGTGTGGATGTTTGATTGTCCCGGTAGTATTTGGCATTCACCTGTGGTCTGGTGAGAGGCGGGCTTTCCAACCTCGGTGTGAAGAGTGTCGTCACAGCAGAGGTGTCTGCCATGCCTGCATGTAAGCAACACGCACATACATATACCCATATACATTATCCATTAGTGGAGTGTGGAAGATTTCTCAGTCATACATAACTAAATGATCCAAGTCTAATTTTTAACTGCACTGTGGCACGTATCCTCTAAGCCACGTCTTTGTTTTAACTCAGGACCTGACTCCACTCATCAATTAATCATCAAGCCCTTGATTAGCTCAATTAAGTGTGATAATGAAGAGTTAAAACAAAGACGCGCAGGACAGTGGGCCCCAAGGACTGGGCTTGAGAACCAATGCTGTAAGCCACACACATGTCAATTACTAGCTGTACAAATTTACAGATCAGTGATCACTTTCTGCGAAGGACACAGGGACTTTCAGTAGTGGCATAAAATCCATGTGTTTATTAATGACAGTTTATTAATATCAAATGTAAGGGAAGAGTACAGCACAGAAACACATGCACCATATACACAGTTTAGCTGTACTACATTGCATTGACTGATATGGCAGAAAGCCATTAATAGGCTTGTAAAAGATATAATTCATACAGATGTTAACTCTCAACTCAACAGTGCATGATCTGTTTGGAAGTGTGTTTTTCCTGTGTTGTGGTTGAGATGATGTTAGTCAAAAGGAGATTAACATGTTGTTTGAGTGTTGGGCTGCATTAAATCACTTGGTAAGTTATTGCACAGATATTCAGAGGATAGAGCATGGGATTCAGTGTCTTTGTTTTTGTCTTTCTGAAAGTAGTGCATCGAAACATCTCTGCATGATGTTGTAAATGAGCAATTTGTGTCCATGAGATGTAATGTCAGTGAACATGTGGCGTGTTTATGGATCTGTAGCATTAGGGAGTCTCTGTTGAGAATAGGCTCTGGGAGAAGATGCAAAGCATAAGACAAAGAGTCAGTGATTATAGTGCAAAAAGAGGAAATCTTCATCTTCCCATCAGACAGAGTCCAAGACAAGCAACCAAATTCCAGTATGAAGGGGACAGAAGTAGAAAAACGAAATAATGATGGGCAAATCATCTTGAAACAAAATAAATTAGACAACAGGATAAGCAAAGGAGCACTCATTCTAGCCTCTAACTCAAACTAATAGATACCCTGTCATGGAACAGAGCTTGAGCCTCAGCAAAGAGCTCTACAGAATCTACATACACAAGAGGCAAAATTAAAAGCAAGGCATAGAATAACATAAGGAAAGAATAAGTCAAAATAAATATGAACTTTATTAAAGTAAAACATTAAATTAGATAAAAATGACAAGGTAGGTAACATGTTTTTTCATTAAAATAAGGTAATTTAACAATAAAAGTGTCAGTGAATGAGACCCCTTCTCTTAACGACACATTTGTTTCCAGTTTCCCTCTGAAACTGTATGTGGCTACCTGCCTAACAGGGCACCCCAGTTATAGAAGACACCACCCACAATGTAACAGTCACTCCCCATGGGCTTCAGCACAGAGAGGGAAACCAAACACAGCAAACAGCTTAATAATTTAACATTTTCAGTTTGTTGTTACAATATACCCAGAGCATGTGCCCATAGGGCAAATCAGCACATGGATCAATATGTGACTGAAAGAGTAATAACATACCATAATTATACTGTCAAACAAAATGCAAAAAGTTCAAACACACAGACTGCTGACCTCCACACTTATGAGTTTGGTGTGTGATATGCAATGCAATACTCACAGGGACAAAATCACAAACTATGATCTTTGAACAGTATTAGAACCTTGAGCTGATTTGAACTGCCAGTCCCACAGATGTGAAGTCCAACCTATTGAAATGACTAAATAATGAAACATCTCTCAAGACCTTTTGCACATCAGGTCATTCCCATCCTTTAATGGTTATTTATTCCGTTATCTGTGTAGAACTGCCTTCACTGGCTGCTTTTGTTTAGATTTCATGGTGTCTTTTTCTCCCTCTGTCCTCAGGTAAATTCCAGGTGATGATTCAGAAAATGTAGAACAATGTAAAGAAGATCACCATCCTTATCATGTGCACATCTCAGTTTGTCTCAGCCTTTATGTCTCGTTGATTTTTTTTTTTTTAGTTATAAAGCTTGAATATTCTTACCTATAAACACTATTGAAGCATGCTCTGGGGCATGTACTGTTTTTTGTATTATAGGTTTAGCAATACTGTATCTGTGTTTTAATTTTTCTGTTTTACTATTTGAATCAGATTTCCTCTTTCAAATCTAAATGTTTGTCTGCTTAATTTGTTTGCACGTCAGTAAAAGCCTGTTATGTTTAAGTTGTTGTATCAGTTGCTTTCTTGAATAACTGCAATACTTAAATAATTTCTTTCTTTAATAATTACGTAAATAATGTCCCTCTTTTGTAGCTGAAGTAAAATGGCAAATATCCTACATTTCTGTTCAGAGTCACAATACAAGATGTCATAAAATCTATAAATAAACACTTATCATCTGATGCATCCGATTATCACGATCTGAAAAATACTAGTTGTAAATAGAAATGTCCTGACTCTCATACTGACAACAGTTCAAAGCCTCTTCTTTTCAGTTTTCAAAGAATCTTGGTAGAAAATGCTTTCTCGTATCTTGGTCGATATGCACGCTCTCCAGAGGTGCCATGATTAGTTATCAGTTTACTTGTTTTGAAGCTGTGTCGTGTTTCCTGCTGCTGCAGAGTTACCGGCCGCGCGCAACATAAACATTACTTGCTAAAATACACAAGAAGAGATTTTGTTGTAGGAACAGTGTTAGGTTTCAAAAGAAAATACAGAAAAAACAGTGTGTAGTTCTAGGGGGAGTTCCCCAGTGGGGAGGTCCTCTCAATAAGTCCCTAGAACTGTTTGGTCCGAAAGCGCCTATAGATCTCTGACAGAAATATTACTATTAACATTGACAGACGACTTAATACAGCACTTTCTTGTGTTGGTATTTATGTTTGAGTATTTCAGATAAGAATGTCGTCTTTTTATTCTATCCAGCCCCCTTCCTTTAGCAATCATCACGTGATCTGCTGTCGTTACGTCATGTCGTGTCGCCAATGATACACGAAAGAATTTTTTCTGCAGAGTACCATTGGTTAGTTTGAAGAAATTTAAACGTTTGTGCAACGGCGCTGTTGTTCGAATTGTTCTATCCATTTGGGAGGTTGTCTTCTGCCCTGACACACACACACAAAGATCCTTCTGGAAAAGGTAAATATAATTATTGCTCGCTGTTTTTTTGTCAAAATATCCTTTGTGATGCTAGGGAGAATGTAATGGTGCGTAAATATGTGTCGGTTTTAAAATGATCTCGCTGCTTTACTTATCTGGTGTGACATTGATGTTAGCTAACACAGCATTAGCAAGCTACTGAACCTAGTAAGTTTTGTATTGTTCAGGTGAAGCGAAGTTAAGTTTTTTTGTCTTTTGTCTTGTCTTTTTTTAAAATTAAATTTTTAATTACCTGAGTTTGTAGAGCTGTGTGTGATACGGATTGACCATCATTTAGTGACATCATTGACACAAAATGACCAGTTTTTCTACAATGTCCGGATGACCATTCCAACAGAAATTTTTGCGAAGATGCAGTTTAGAGTTTAGGGAATGTGGCTTGTGAGTTGGTAACGTTTAAGCGATGTGAAGCGATTTAACTGATTTTTCGTTTTATTCGGGTTTTTTAAATCGTGTTGCCAGCTGCTTGCATTTAGTTATTGAGTATATCTTGCTTGTTGTTATTTATGGCATAACAGCACAATCCCTGGTTACCTGTCTATCCTTAATCCTTAGCTATAATTTATTTGTCTGTATTTCTGTTAGCTGTTTTGTCACTAAGGTAGTTCACATTTTTCGCAAGATTTAAATCGGTCTCTTCGAGCCGAATTTTGATCTTGTCATGAATTTACACAGTGTCTCGTTACGATCTTGAGCAGTGGAGTGCGATAGGAAGTGGATGCCATTTACTGACGAGAGTGCGAGGATGGACGTGCAGCAGGGAGAGTCCGCGGATCCCTACACCTTCGATGCACCAACCCATGTCATCAGTGATTTTGCACTACAGGCGGAGGACAATGCAGATCAGTGGTTCGGTATGGTTATGTCCATTTTTCGATACCAGCTCCAGTGCATTTCCCTTTATTTTCCCTCAGATGAATGCTTATTGTTTCCTGTCAATCATGTTTTGTTTTGTTTTGTTTAGATAGAGTAGCAGACCCTGTAGAAGGTGCGGTGGGCCAACTCAAGACCCCACTGAGGTTCCCTGCTGATGGAGCCAAAACAGATCTGCCCATAAACAGTGTTACACCCATGCTTAAGGCTGAGGACGCAAGCTCAGGTAACTGCTAACCTTATTAGGTGAATTCTTTCATCCCTCTTTTTTGGCATTGTCCTGTCATGATTCTTTTCCCATAAATTAAATAAGTTATTTTAATTTTACCTTGATAGAATAAGGTTATGATAATGACTGTGTCTTGGATTTCAGTAATTCTGCATCCCTTGACTTTCAATAAAAATGAGTTCCCACATCACCTCTTTTCGTTCAGCTGTAGGTGATGAAGGGGCCAAGGATCCCCCCAGTAACATTGTGACATCATGGGGTAGCAGTAAGCCAGCTGCTGCCGCCACCCAACCCCAGAGGAGGGCAGTCACAGCCCAGCCACGCAGGTACAGCACATGGCCCCTCCACAGTGAACACAGTCAGTTCAGTCTACAGGCAGGTTTAACCAAACATATAGAGGTTTTTACATAGAGAATCACTTGTCTACAGTCTTAAACAATTAGTGCTCCTGCACAGTAAAGAGAGTTTAGCTGGACACGTGGTTGTAGGTAACAATGTAATGCAATTTATGGGAATATCTGTACAGATATGACTTTTACTAATAATGAATGGCTAATACTAAGAAATATCATTATTATGACTGATAATGAATGATCTTTCCAGAGTCTCAAAGCGTCAGTTAGCCAGAGCTGAAAAGCAGAAGGCTCCTGCGACTCCACCTGTAAAGAAGCAAAGAAGGTAAGTTTCTCCTAATCCACGTAGTAAGTAGAGCATGATAAACAAAGGGCAGCTTCCTTGATCTGTTGGACGATCATCAGTTTCTGAATGTTCAGTCAGCTCCAGTTTACTGTTCACAGAATCTTCCCAACACCTAAAAGAACATTACATCGACACCGAAGGTAAAAGCCAAACTCAATTCTGAGCAAAGATCTGTGTCACTATGGTGGTGATATTTGGTATCTGCTGGTTGACCAGAGATGAGAGTTATCCACAGTTGATGGGTTTGTTTGGGTGAGTGGTGGGCCCCACTGGCTTGGCACTCTGGATGGCATTGCTGTACCTATGGAACCAGTCAGAACACTCTTTTATCCAACAGGAGCTCCACCCACCAACCCATCAGACGCAGCGCAGGTGTGAGGAGTAGTGCCAGGCTGACCCGCAAAGCCACTGCAGCCACAGCCCAGTCTAGTGCTGCTACAACCTCCAACACTACAGAGTAAGCCAGAACAATGTCCCGTCAGACTTGCACAGTGCACTGACAGATAGCCTGCGCTTTGTGTCTGCATCAGTTAGCAGACCGGAAAACATAGTTTGGGCTAGTCATTTGTCTTGAACTGTGTCTGTCTGTGTGTGTAATTGCTGTGAGCAGGCAGTGCAGGAGCACAGAGGAGCAGGAGATGGAGCGTATTGAGGCTTTGCAGAAGGAGGTGGCTGAACAGCGGCGTAAGAATGAGGCCAGTTACAGAGCAGCACTGGCTGGTAGTGGGTGTCATTTACTCTTTCATCTAAAGAGCTCTCAGGGATTGTATAGTTTGGCACTGATCCAGAATCACCCAGATATGGTGCCACTCGCTCTTTAAATTGGTTTTGCTCGTAACAGAACTGAACTGACATTGAAATGTGAAGTCATTGCACATGCTTGCTCAGGTCTTTTTTCTGGCTCAAACATGTATGGTTTTTTGTTTTAAATCAGGTCAGCCCTCAAAAAAGCCTGTGCTGTCAACTACCATTCCCAAAGAGTTTAACTTCCGCCTGAACAACAGGCTGAGATCACATACTGACAGCACTGATGCTGCCAGCAGCCCTCAGAAAGACTTCACCTCTCAGTTCCGCAAGCATCCTGTCTCAGCCGTGAGTAACCCCATCTCAACACACAACTAACTATTACTTGTGTCTCAGCCGTGGGTAACCCCATCTCAACACACAACTAACTATTACATGTGTCTCAGCCGTGAGTAACCCCATCACGTATGAAGCCTATGTTCACCGGGTCATAAGTGTCTCCATGAGAATGTAGTGTGTTGATTTACCCTTCTGGTCCAGTGATGCTTATCTCAAATTTTATCTATATATCTTTATCAGACTTTATCTATAAAGTTTGTGTTTACTTTTCCTCTTTTTCCCAAAGGCACCCAAGGGCACCACTGTCCCCAAACCCTTTAACCTGTCCAGGGGGAACAAGAGGAAGCTGGATGATGCCACTCCCTATGTGCCCATGGCCCAGCAGATAGATCAGTTCCAAAATCGCACGCCAGCCCGCTATCACATGCGCAGCCGCCAGAGTCAAGAGAGAGGTGGGTAAACACACCCCTCAGCTCACACACATCCACGTCTGACTCCACTGCTCACACCTGACTCTGCCACTGCTCCTCACAGTATGGGATGACTGAATGTGACTGAAATCCTTCCCTTCTTTCTCTCTCTCTCTCTCTCTCTCTCACACACTCTCTCTCACACACACTGTAGGTACAATTGCAATCCGAACACAGGGGCACCAAAAGATGTAGGTGTGATAGGATTAATAAATCTGTCTCATATAATTTATTAACCATTAATTTGGATGTTCAATATTTTGTTAAGTAAACAACTAAGATTAATGTGCTACAGTCTTGCAGTACTAATGTATTACGATTACACTACTGTGGCAGGGTGAAGCCGAACAGGGGTTCGGGTTGCCCAAAACGCACCAAAACAAAAAAATGGCTCGGCCACAACTAGCACATTAGTGCAAGGTGTTTTATTTACAGTGCAAACAAAAATGGTCCCAATCCAAAGTGAAGAAAAGTGAAAAAAAAAATGGCAAATATGTACAGTGAAAAAATATGTATATATGTATTTACAAGAAAAACAAACAAACAAATGAAAATATATGGATAAACAAATAAATAAATAAACAAACAAATCGCTACTTTCAATTCTCAACTAAATTCAATTCAACACTCAACACAGCTACTCTCTGTACTCCTGACTCCCTCAACCTACAATGATGAAAAACCCCCTTTTGTACTGTAAGCCCCTCCCCTCGGAACATACCAGTTTCTTTTTGTTGACTTAAAATAAGATGACAATTACTTATCCACTCCAATACATATACACAATCACAAACACAAATATACACTCTACAGTAATGCTTTATCTTTTACTAGTTCTGGCTAGTAACAGCCGATCGTTACATTTTAACGTAAAAACCCTTTCCCATGGAGTGGCCCCTTCCCCGTGTGCATCACGCATGCGCCACTCCAGCTAAACCAAATAAACGAATTCACATTCCAACGGTTCTGTTTGGTCCTCCCATGCACCGGTAGTCCTATGCTACTGCAACACAGATAACCAAACAGACGGACAAACAGAGAAAACAGAGGGAGACACGACAATCCAACAAACATTACAACGCAATACGAACGTTCAAACAAAGCGATATGTATAATAAAGACGGGACAAACATTTAACTGGGTAATTGTGTGTGTGTGTGTGTAACATGATAAGGACGGTAACGGTAAAACAAACAGTAAAGACGCTAACAAACATTTAAGTGTAATTGGGGGTGTTTGTGGGGTGTTTTAAACTGTAAGATTGTGAACGTGAATTGGAAATGTTTGTGTGTGTATGACACTGGGTAACCTGCTGCGTGCTTCGAGTGTGCACCCTCGAAGTTAACGTAATATGTTATTGGAATATGTGTATTATAGATATGTATGAATGACGTACACGTAACAGGACACAAACACGAACGAACACTGTACAACTAAGGAAAAGTGGTTAATTGCGGGGGAAAAAGATGCCGCTCGCGGCCTGAGACAGAGCCCTCTGTCACAACTACTAAATCCATAATACTCATGAACAACCAGGTTGATGAAGGTAATTGGGAGTACTTTGATGGCAGAGGTTGGCATTCAGTGAATACTGCAGCAGAAACAGACAGAACAACAGTTTATTTCAAAGATACTATTTCTTAACATAATCAATACTACTTGGCAAACTAATACTGATATGGTACAATCAATAATCAGCAGCAAATAGAATGATCAAAGCGTAAATAGTAATATAATGGTGATGAGTCTATGTACAAGTATTCAGTGTAGGACTGAATGAGTGTTAGAGGAGAGATGCGTGTGTGTGAGAGAGAGAGAGAGCATGCGTGCGTGTATGTGGGCGTGTGCCCAGCTGCGCACTGAAGACAGAGGGAG
The DNA here is from genome assembly GCF_902362185.1 of Chanos chanos. Taxonomy (NCBI): domain Eukaryota; kingdom Metazoa; phylum Chordata; class Actinopteri; order Gonorynchiformes; family Chanidae; genus Chanos; species Chanos chanos. Next base: position 22,913,341 of record NC_044497.1, on the reverse strand, counting down.
GAGCCAAGGAGAGAGGCTGTGCGCAGGCGCACAGGCAAGAGGTGTGTGTGGTATGAGGATGTAGTGCGCAAGCGTGTGTGCTAGGCACCAATGAGAGTGGGGATGGGCAACAAGAAGCGCATGTGTGTGAGAGAACAAAGAATCTCTAACTTGAGAGCTAGTCTCAAGCAAGTAGGCCCTAAACTTCACAGCTCTACCCAACCCTTAACTCACACTGCAATCCCAATGTTGGAGGTGTGCAATCAGAAAAGGGAGTAAGAGAAAGAACGCATGCCAGATCTATCCTTCATAAGTTGTAACCAAAAGAAAATAACAAACGGCTAAAAACCACATTGTACATGAAATTCAGTGTGTAAATTTTAAATCATCAAAGAATTCAAATAACAACACTTCCTTCACTTTAACTGCATATAATCTTAATACTAAAGCATGCCCAGATGCCAACCTAACTTTGAATAGCTCATTGCGTGGCGACCGAAGATGCGTCTTTGGTGGCCTGATGAGCAGTGCGATTCGCAGGTCCAGGGAGAAGTTCTTTTCCTTGTCGCTTGAATATCTTCGGGGCTCGTTCGCTCGTCCGATGATCTTGAAGGGTTCTTGATTTAGTTAGTTGACGTTTTGAGAAATAAAAAGGGATCCGGTCGCCTTTTCTTCCGTCTAATACTGTGTGCGTTACAGTGTAATTAGCCGGTTGCTGTTAAGGTTACAACTGCGCAAGAGAAAGTACATTAAAACTTTGGCTGTACAAATATCTCGCTTCGTTGTTTCCTTGTCCTTTTCTTCGGCAGAGAAACGGGGTTTCTTTCTCCCTATAGGATCACTCGCCCGAGAGATCCAATGCCAGGAAGTAACGAAGTCTCTTTATGCAGGCAGGAACACCCGCTAGAGACACCCGCTGCTAGCAAGCTACTGCTAGAGCGAGCCACTGCTAGAGAGTTGGAGAATTGAAGAGAACTGGAGAGAGAGAGTTTGGATTTTTCCGTGGTTTTATGGCGAAAACTGGGTCATCACTGTGTCTGATATTTGGCTCCATTGCTGTATTCAGTACCGTTACAGTGAAAGCTGAGAAGATGATGGGTTCAGATTACCCATGCGGTCAAGCAGGGAATTATGGGTAGTATGGTCTACGGGCCTGGCAACCCTTACAACACACACATAATTAACAGTGGTGTGTGTGTGAGAGGGAGAGAGAAGGATTTCGGAGGGGAAGGTGGTGATTAGATTAAACACACTGCTAACTAATGGGTTCTTCTTCCTTCTGTCCCGAGCGTATATGTAGATATGGGCTGAAAGTAACTTTATTCCGACCTCCAGGCCCATCACCACTGAAGGTCGATAAGCCAAAGGTCACCAACCCTAAGACACCCCAGCTGATGACTCGACAGAGAGGTCGTCCTGTTTTGGCGAAGAGCTCAGCTGAGATTGAGGCTGAGGAGGTGGAGAAGATGCAGCAGTAAGTGTCTGTCTGACCTGTTCATGTTTATGTTTAGGTTTTGTTCATATGTGTGTTTTTCTGTCATTTCAGATGGCGTAAATTGTATTAGAGAACTTTTCAGATTAAATAATCCTTGTAAGACCTCAAAACTTATCTAGCACATTGGTGCCTTTTATCGCATTCTCCTGAATGGGTAGGACAGTTATAAAACATTAGTTACAGATATAACTGAGTAATGATCATCATCTGGGTGCAGGGACAGCAAATCCCACACATGCTGTACCAACTCAACACACCACTTTCTTCAGGTTTCAGTTCAAAGCACTGGAGCTCAACAGGAAGATTCTGCAGAGTGCTTTGGTGCCCAAAAAGCCTCCAGTGAAGGAGATTACAAAGCCAGAAGGCTTTAGCCTGGAGGTGGAGAAGCGCCTCCAGGAGAGACAAGTCAACAAGAGGCCAGAGGAGTCAGAGGAATCAACCTTCCATGCCAGACCCCTGCCTGTGCGAATCCTGGAGGAGGTGGTGGTGAGTCCCCACACTATTTTCTCTGAACTGACTCTCACATAGAGAAGCACTATGTCAGATTTTAAAGGGCTGGTGAGCAGCTGCCTAGGGCTATACACATCTGTGTTATCCCTGTGAAAAGGAGAAGGGTCATGAATAGGAGAGATTTGAGAGGTTTCTGCCCTTTACCAAACTGCATAGTCATGCAGTGAATCGGGCTAGTGTGGTTTAGCGTTTCTGTGACTGAAGTGGGTGCATTCTGTCCTCAGGGTGTTCCGGAGAAGAAGACTCTGAATCCCACAGTGCCCGAGTCCCCTGCGTTTGCCCTGAAAAACAGAGTGCGTGTTGAACGGAAGACGGAGGAGGTATGGGTCTCTCAGTCACTTGGGCTCAGTTTTTAAAAACTCCACATGCTCATTGTGATTGTTTAGCATGTGAACTGTGAACAGGAAGTTTGCTTTTCCCTGTGTGTATCACTGCACATATCCACCATGACAACTAGTCTTGCCCTTTACCAAGCATAAATCACCCATTCATAAGCAGTTAGAATGATAGCTGTTTCTTTAACTGTGTTTGAATTGTCATGTCTGTGTTGTGTGACTCATCACTGTGAGTTTGCAGGTGAAGCCACCTGCCACAATCAAGGCAGCACCTGTGCCACACTTCCTCCCCTTCCAGCCCAAACTACCTGTGAAGAGTCAGGTGGAGATGCATCCCTTCTCTTTTGAGGAGCGAGACCGTGAAAGGAGAGCGCTGAAGGAGAGGAGACTGGAGGAGCTCAGACATGAGGAGGTACTGAGACATTAGGTGGAGCCACACTTAAAGCAGTTTTCCTTTCACCATGGAAACGCTGTGTTTAAGTGAAGCCTAGAATGTCACTCACACCAAAGTTCCCTTTCTGGCCAAAATTTGACACCTACTGAATGACTCTTGGTTTTAGACCATTGCTACCTGTGAGCAGTACAAACTCTTTTCCAGGTGCCCAAGTTCAAAGCTCAGCCGTTGCCTGATTTCCATGAGGTTCACCTCCCTGAGAAGAAACTGGCAGAGCCCACAAAACCTGCGCCCTTCAAACTGCTGATCGATGAGAGAGGGGCTGCCAAGAGTGAGCGCTGGGAACAGATGGTGAGCTCCCTTCCTGGGGCTTAAGGCTGTTCAGTACCACAGCTGAATTTAATTAAGTTCACTAACCGAAATCTCAGACTTTCATGTGCCTGTAAACAGTCCACTTGTATGTTACTACTGTAAGAATGAAATACAGTTATGTGTTTGTTCTCTCTCCCTGTGGAATTAGATGAAGGAAGAACTGAAGCACCAGGCTGAGGCAGCGTGCTTTAAAGCCCGACAGAACACAGTCGCTCACAAAGAACCCTTCATGCCAAAAAAAGAGAACCGCTCACTTTTGGGTATGTGTTCGATTCCTGTCTGTGCTGTTTGTTTTCTGTGGCCAACACAATCGCACCTTTGTGCGTGTGTGCGTGCGTGTGTTTCTGTATCAACCGTCCCTTGCTTTGCCACTTGCTGTCTTTGTCGTGGGCTTTATAATAGAGCTAGGCCTGCACACTAACAGTCCAAATGGACATGTTTTTCCTCCCCTTTCTAAAATTTCACCTCTGCTTTGTCTCCGTCATTTCACAACCTTGGTTGTCCTCTTCTCTGGCATTTTCTAAAGCCAATACTGATAATTCTGTAGTTCCTGAGGGTTTCCAGTTGTCTACGGAGCAGCGGGCCAAGGAGCGACTAGAGTTTGAAAGAGCGGTCAGTGAGAAGGAGTCACTGAGGGCTAGAATGGAGGAGGAGCGACTCAGAGAACAAGAGCAGCAAGAGAAGGAGGAGATTGCCAGGCTGCGACAAGAAATGGTAGAATTGTCTTTTTTTCAGTATTTACAGTGCCCTTCACAATTATTGGTACCCCTGGTAAAGATGAGTAAAAAGGGTTATAAAAAATTTACTTTTCGGTGAATTAGCTTAATGTCACACTGAAAAGATGAGAAAAATCCAACCTTTAATTAAAGTGAAGTCATTCTTAGGAAAAAAAGATCCCTCATCAAGAAATAATAATCTTTAACAAAACCATGTGTGCCACAGTTATTGGCACCCCTGCATTACTTTGTACAACTACAATACTTTGTACAACTTCCCTTTGCCAGTAAAACAGCACCGAGTCTTCCCCTGTAACATCTGATAAGACTGGAGAATACAGAGCAAGAAGTCTGAGACCATTCCTCTTTACAGAATCTCTCCAGATCATCCAGGGTCCCTAGATCCTCTCTTATGCACTCTCCTCTTCAGCTCAGCTCACAGGTTTTCAGTTGGCATGGTTCCCACAGGTCCTTGAAATCCTTGAAAGTTTGTGAATTTGAGAAAAAAAAATCAAGGCCTTGAAAGTTGTACAAGATAGGCATAAATAGACATGGGTCATTGATAGTGCTTGAATTTATATATTTTGTGCAAGAATAGAAATTGAAGTTCTTTTGATACTAGTTTTCTACTTAACGTTAGTAAAGGTGTAATAGTTCTGAAATCGAGACCGAAACCACGATACAAAACTTCCGCAGTCTCGCTGGATGTGCAGCCTGTTGAGCTGTCATAACGTCACTAATGTAACAAAACTCATTTTTCATTTCACAGTTAACACTATAACACATGTAAATCCTGAGATTATTATTCTATTTAAAGTTAGGGCAAGCTGCGTTCCGCTGGCTGCACGTGTGTCTCCCACCGTCTGTGCCTCCTTGTTTCACGCACCATCTGCCTCAGGAAAGTGCGACGGTCACGTGCATGTATGAGTGACTGAAGTTGAATGATGCAGGTTAAACAACGGCAAGCAAGTGAGAAAGCTAACATAACGGTAATGAACCTTGATCCGTGTATTAATGTATGCTGTGTTGGGTCCTTGAATTTGAGGAAATTGGGCCTTTGGAGGAAAAACAGTCCCACAACATTACCAAACCTCCACCATGTTTAACAGTGAGGTTCCTTTTGATATAGCCATCCTTCTTTTTTGTTGGCATGGAGGTGGTGTCTAATGGTAGTTTTGGAGACTTGGTGACCCAAGATGCTACTTTCCTCTGTAAATTCTCCAACAGTGATCCTTGGGGATTTTTTTTTTTTTTTGCCTCTTACCATCCTCCTCACTCTGGGGCAAAATAATTTTGGGTCTTCTTCCAGGCAATTTTGTAACGGTTCCAGTTACTTTTGTACTTTTTAAGTATTGCCTGGGCATTTTCAAGTGAGTAACTATTTTTTAATAGCCATTCCCTGACTTATAAGCTCAACATATTTTTCCCTCATTTGTTTTGTGAGTTTGCTTATCATTCCCATGTTGATCTATGAATAAGGACATATGGCCTCTGTGTCACCTCATATTTGTACCCCAGAGAAATAGGAAGTCATGAATTACTGCTTGCATGGTTCCCACGGGTCCTTGAAATCCTTGAAAGTTTGTGAATTTGAGGAAAAAAATCAAGACCTTAAAAGTTTTTGAAGAGACATAAGTAGGCATGGGTCATTGAAAGTGCTTGAATTTATATGTTTTGTGCAAGAAAAGAAGTTGAAGTTCTTTTGATTTTTTTTTTTTTTTGCTTAACGTTAGTAAATAGGCTACGTTCCGTTGTCTGCATGTGTGTGTCCTGCTGTCTGTGCATCCTTCTTTCACACGCCACCTGCCTGGAGAAAGTGCGACAGTCACATGCTTGCATGAGTGATTTGAAGTCGAATGGTGCAGGTTAAACAGTTGCAAGCAAGCAAGAAAGCTAACGTAACAGTAATGAACCCTGATCTGTGTCTCAGACTATGCCTTGTTGGGTCCTTGAATTTGAGGAAATTGGACCTGGAAAGTCCTTGAATTTGATGTTTAAGGTGTGGGAACCCTGTGCTTGAAAGTTAGTAACTAAAATATACAAGGAAAAAATGCTTCGGTTACATTTTGTTCATAGGTATTTCTAGGGGTGCCCATAATTGTGGCACACGTGGTTTTGTTAGATAATTATTTCTGGATGAGGATTTTTTTTTTTTTTTTTCAGAATGAATTTACTGCAATTAAAGGTTGGATTTTTCTCATTTTTTCAGTGTGAGATTAAACTAATTCACCAAAAGCTAAATTTTTTTTTATAACTTCTTTTACTTATCTTTACTAGGGGTACCAATAATTGTGGAGGGCACTGTACATTATTTCGACTTTTCTCTGAAAATGTCCTGTAGACTTCCCCTAAAAGTTCCAAAGCAAAGATCCACATTAGACATAAAATACCAGTAGTAATATTCTAAGTTTTATTGCACACATCCCCTTTCACTACAGAGGAACTCAAACAAAACATTGTCTTTAAAGCGATTCAGACTCATTCACATACAGATGGATAAGTGAAATGGTTGCAGTGTTGCCATTATTTGCAGGGCACTTTAAAAGTGCAGCCACGGTGACTGTGGCTGAGTTTATACTGACTGTGTTCTGTTGTGGACAGGTTCATAAAGCACAGCCTATCAGGAGGTACAAAGAGCTGGAGCTAAAGAAGAGCGACGTTGCCCTCACCGTTCCTCAGTCCCCCAACTTTTCTGATCGCTTCCGAATGTAACAGCATTCATAAGCATTAGTGAATTTTATCGCTGTAAATACTTGTTTTATACAACAATTTCTGAATCTGGCCTGAATGTATTTTTGTCTGTGGGTGAAGCAGAAAAAAACTTCTGTGTGTAAACAGCTTATTTTATTTGACCTTTTGACCTGTGTAAAGCTTTGCCCCTATGATCTCCTGTTTTTCCAGTTTTTAACATACTCTACTTCCCCCTAATAAAGACCGTCAGATAAAATGTTAATTTCTGAGTTGTCTTTTATATCTCAAATCACACTTTTAACTCAAATCCCAATCTACCACAATGTTTTGGTTCTGTGTACGTGTTCATAATGAGTTTGCAAAGATGCCCATTTTTTTGGGTGAATGATGACTACATACAAATTTACACAGTATGGGTTGGATGTAGGGATGGTGACTTACTATTTTTGAGTTCTTCATTTGGTCGGTGGTCATTACTGCATGTTTTGATCATACCTCCAGTCTTAGGCAGTGCCTAGTGGCATCTCTGCTGGAGGCACTGGTGAGGTGTTTGTGTGGCTTGGGAAATGTGTCCAAGATTAAAAACAGAGGCTCCTCTGGAAAAATGGCAGCTAACTGCCACTTCCTTTGGCCCATATCCATTTTTGTCCTTTTTGGTCTGTTTTCAGTCTGAATTATACTCAGTTGTTGTCACTGCGGAGCTGAAGCAGTGTGTGGATGCCAGGGTAAGGAACATTGGAATGGGAACATTGGAATTTGTGTTTCTGCCATGATCTATTCATGGGAATACTCTGACAACTGCATCTTTTCATAAACATCAAAAAACATCTGAAGCAATCTACAGCACAGTGTCTCTCTGTACTCCGATTTTTTTTTCCCTCTTTCTGAGCTGTGTCTGTGGTATTGGAAAGGTTACATGTCCTCAGCTCCATGCTTGTCAAGCCCATCTGACATACCTCTGCTATCGGTTACTATTCAAGACACTACTCCTGCCTCCACCTCTCCACCCCTCCCTCAGTTGTCTGCCTATTTCTGGAGCGGTGTCCAGAGCAAGAGGAGATAAAGCAGGAATCCGGCTGGCTATTCCCTGTAAAAGGCAGAGAGGTCGTTTCCTAGTGCCTGTCTACCACCATTCAGCTGCTAACTTACACAACTGGTATGAGTCTGACTTGCGTTGACTAGCTACCTTCTTATTTTTGCAGGTAGGTGAAGTACTGGGAATTTGCCTGGGTGTTGTGTGATAGCAGTGTTGTGTGGGTATGGCCCAACTGTGTCCATTGTTACTGTCTCCTGGACACTACAGCTATATTACCTGCGTTTCAGATACGGGAGTTTACATGACCATATGAATTTACAGGATTATCTGAGTTAAGTCAGACATTTGGCAAAAATACTAACTGGTTAATCTGAATAGGACACTTCACGACATCTGAAGAATTGGACGGGGCCAAAAGTGCAGAGAATCACCAGAGTTTGCGTTGTTTCTGAGCCAATCCTGTGGTCCTGGAGGACTGGTGTTTGAGGTGGTACCATTCCCAGGACTGGTCTCTCACAGAATGTTTGTCATGGGTTCGGTTCGATGCCCAGCTCCCCTGCCCGTGGATCTCTGCACCTTAGAGACGAAGGTGAATGACCTGCACCGTAAACTGGACCTGCTCCTGTCCCAAAACACAGGTGGATGTCCCATGTGTCTGACATGTGCCCAGCACAAACGGCAGCAGGAGGCAACGGCTAGCCAGCTGTCCTCACAGGCCAAGCTCCTGGAATCCTTAGAGAGGAAAGTTCTGAACATACAAACAGCTCTGGAGACAGTTCTTCAAGGTAATAGGAACTAATGCATAACTACTGTGACTTATCCATGGCCATGCAGAGGGTAATTTGGAGTTGCCACATTGTGAAGTTCAAATGTCTTCTCTAAGCACATAGTCATTTGTAGTATTGTAATTTTCTACCAGTGGACAAATTAACTTTAGACCTTCTTATTTGATTCTGTTAAATAATGGCTGCTATAAATGACATTTGTCCTTTTTGTTAGTAGACTATTTGCTGTTTATATCTGTGTCCTGACCATTCAGATTTGGAAGAGAAGCACTCTACTGACAAAGTGTCCATTCCCTTAACTGTGTTGCAACGGAGAAAATCGTTGCCTGTGAGGACATCTGTGGTGGGTGGAAACTCATTAAACGATGTTCTTAAACACACAGAAAACTCTTAACATCTTTTTTTGTTTCTTTAAGTTTGAAAATAGTTGTGTTTAGGTTTACGCTTTATGGGGTCCTCATTTTTAGCATAAATGATAATACTATACTTTATTCCATGGTGGAGGCTATATTATATATTACTGTTTTCATGTGGGAATGAGGGTTGTTCTGACTGTGTTTATGTTATTGGCTTATGTTCTGCTGTTAATGACATTGGTGAACTTGGTTGTATCACTGTGGTTTGGGGTATATTTCTGCATAAATCTCTCTCTCTCTCTCTCTCCCTCCCTCTATCAGGACGAGGTGTATGTTCATTTGGACAAGACCAGAAACCTGAATGTAACACAGCATGGTCATAATGTGGCCTACAGGAAAGGTGAGTCAGGTAACTTGACTCACACACCAGACATTTGCTCTATATAGCTGTGTCTGGCAGCACTCACATGGAAAGGTGGAGCAGAGCCATGGGATTCTTATGGCTGGTGTTGAATTAATGGTCATTAACTGGCTTGACAAGGGCAGTCAACCCAGAGGTATCTGAGATGCTTCACTGCAGGATTAAACTGATGCATTTATATTGATTTAACCTTGAGGTGGAGGCATGTAAAGAGGCTCAATCTACTTTATCAAGTTTCATTACAATTTAAATAAAAAATAATAAGGAAACATGTAGGATCAGTCAGTTTAATTAATAAGATGAAAATTACTACACTTCTCTGAGATGGAATAACATATCTGTAAAATATGGTATGCACCACTCAATGTAACATTTCAATTATAAGTGATCTTGTAGGTGAACACAGATGTTCCTTTCTGACAAAACATGGCATTTTGCTCATAGTTTGCTGTTTTGTATTGCTCTCCAAAGTATCAGACTGGATGAAATCTAAAAAGATAAAGTTTTCATTCATTGTTTAGACAGACAGGCATGTTTAATAGGGATGTTTGTCTGCAGGCATTCTAGAGGAAGTCAAGGAAAGTGTGGTGAAAATGGACTCAGAGCAGCAGAGAAGAAAGGATTCAGCAAAAGAGCTTATCATAGGTCATCTAGAGGATAAGTTACACAGTCAGAGTGAAAAAGAAGCAACAGCAGGCAAACAGAATGTTGCCACATCTCAGCCCATAATTGAAAATCAAAGTTTATCATCATCAAAGGCGACATGTTTAACAGTCCCAGTGATCTCAACAATTCAGTCTTTGGCAACCTTGCCTGACAGTGCTAAAGCCAGTGTGACTATGGTGAAAGAAACAGCTGGATCACTGCCATGCCACAAATCACCAAAGACAACAGCACTCAGTGCTTCACTCAACACAGTGCCTTCAAAGTTAGGCACCTCTTTGCCCAACATTGCTGTCACAAGGGAAATAGAGCCAGAAGATACAAAAACATCAGCATCAAACCAGAAACCATCAAAGTTGAAGGGACTGGCAGTACCTACTGCTGCAGAGACTGAGTGGTGTGCTGCAGCCACACAAAACAACAACATCAAAGCAAACGTGACATTAGCACCAAGCCACAAACCTCCAAAGACAACAGGATTGTCTGCTCCCGTCATTAAAATGACTCAGGCATTAGCAACATCTTTAGAGGCTAAGGGAACAATGACAGTGAATGCCACCCCACTAACAGACACAGCTGTTCCACAGGCAAGGGGGAGCCAAGCATATACAGCATCATCTCCTGATATCCCCTCAATAAAGCAGGATACATCTACATATCTGCCCAGCCATAAACCATCAAAGATGAGAGGACTGGCTGTTCCACACACTACAATGGCCCAGGGCTCAGCCTCGCCTTCACCAAACAGTCCTGGGGAAAAGTTAACAGGCAACGAAGCTGCCAAAGCATCACTGCCAGGCCTCAGTTCACCAAAGGTGACAGGATTGGCGGTCCCAGGGACAACAGCAGAGGGATCCCTCAGACATGTGAGCAGCTGCCCTGAATCACTACAGAAGTGAGTTATGGCCAGTCAAAGTTGTCTACAGAGGAAGATGTTTATGTACTGTGTTAGCTAACTCTGTTTTTCTTATTGTGCACACCAGTTCTATGTATGGTTTTAATTTGTAAAAAAAAAAAGGTTTCAGGGATCAGGAAAACCTGCAGACTCATGTCCACCACCATGTCCACCAGTGAAGAACCAGGCAGAAAGAGCTGGAGCAGTATCTGCTAACAAGCTGACAGCTGCTGGGATACAGATCAAAATAAGCCCTGTGCCGGACAAAAACACACTGGCAGCCAAGCCTCAGAGCCCTCCCAAAACCTGCATTAAGGTGATAGGTAAACAACAGACTACTGGACTTAATTGGACTACTAACTGTACCATGTATTAACATTAATGATTAACTGTGTGTATGTCATATTTGATTACTATCAAAGGTATATTTACAAGTACTTTCTTCTGACTTGTTCTTCCTCTGAGGGTTTTTTTTCTGTCCTGATTTCAGTATCCAGAACTACAGTGCTCAAGATCAGTTGAATTTGTCCCTCAGGGGTGTCATAGAGCTCCAGGACCAAGTGCGTTTGTGCATGGTTGGAGATAAAGCTGAGATTCCATTAGCCGTGCAGACAGAGGCCTATCAAGCCTTGGTTTATGTGACCATAAAACAACGGTGTTACCCTTATTGAGTGGAGTCCACAGGAGTGTGTACTTTAATGGCGAAATAGAAACGGTGTCTCTTTAATGTTCTTTTTAGGTATTGTAGTTCACTTTGCCCCAAGAGATGTATGGTATCCAGACTATGGTAATCCTTTTTCCCTCCAACCTTAACACAAGCTTTTGACTCAGCACCTGCAGCTGTTCTATGACCAGTCCAAAGGCGAGTGCGGCACAGATCGGATGTCACCAGATGCCTGTTCCTTCCCATAAACCCCCTGTGAAGTACAGAATGTTTTGGTACACGTCCATTCACATGGTCTGCACCTGAATAATGCCAGTAGCCCCCTCAAAAAAAACTGTTCCATCTGTCAAAGCCAATGTAGAAATATTCCGTCTGACAGAAGTGGTAGATTGAGTCTCAGTGTCTTTTGAGATATGTCCATGACCAACAGGCCTGAATAACTTGAGTCCAAAGTTAAAACAATCCAACAGGAAGAGAGATACGTGTCAGAGTCAGTTTTAAGATATTTTCTGTTTTTCTTGCTCCCAGATGATGTGCCCCCTCAGCCCGCACCCTTCCCCCATCGCTTCGTCTCACTCAGACCCAACTCACTGGGTGACACCTACAACATCCACACCACAGAGGTTCTGGGAGGGTAAGTGACATCACCGTAGGACCAGTCTCTGAGTATTATGTGTCTGCTCAGCCCTCTTACAGAATATAATATTTTGTATAATATACAGAATATTTTACTGACTGTAAACTGTGCTGTGTTTGTTTGGTACTGTTAGATTGTGTATTTAATTAACTAGGTAGTTTAGGCTATTCAGACATGCTGATGCTGTGGAGGGGTCTACCTGATAGCTGAATGCAGTTAGGCTGCTGTTTATTCTGATTTTCCAGTAATGATGGTTATTCTGATTTTCCAGTAATGATGGTTATTCGGATTTTTCAGAAATGATGGTTAACCTGATTTTTCAGAAATGATGGTTAAACCTGATTTTTCAGTAATGATGGTTAATCTGATTTTTCAGTAATGATGGTAATTCTGATTTTTCAGCGGCCGCTTTGGCAAAGTGCACCGATGCACAGAGAGTAAAACAGGTCTGAGACTGGCAGCCAAGATCATCAGCACGAGAAACGTCAAAGAGAAGGTAGCAGAGTGTCTCTCTCTAAGTGAATGTGCATGTTTTGTTGAGTCAGAAGTGTTCTCAAAGGAAAATGTCTATAAAGGTTTACAATGTTGTGCCTACAGATGTCACTTTGGCCATTAAACATTAACAACCAACATCTGCCCTGATGACTGTGGTGATGACACACTTGAGATTAGTGCTGAACGATTAATCGATCTCAAATCGAAATCGCGATTGGAAACAATGCGACTAGCAAATCGCAAAAGGCTGCGATTTATGTACTTTATGCAGCGCATCTGACCGAGGGTTTAAACTGTCGTGTCAATGGCTTTACAGATTCATGCCGTCCTCCTTGAGAGACAGTCGTGCTCACCTTTCAGAAGTGCCGTGCTCCTCGTGTACCAGTCATGTTCACCAATCAGAAGTGTCAAGAGCACCAACAATAGACACGTGAAACCTAAGGAAAACGTTATGTTCGTTGTGCGGAAAAATGGCCTCCACTGAGCCAGAGGGAACGTTAGACATTTTTTTACTTTTCAAAAAACTGTTTTTACTTTATTTATTTAACTTAACCCAGTCTCAGTTTTTGCGATAATGTAGAACCCCTGAAATGGGGGCATACCAATGAATAATGGGTTTTTATGAGAAACACACGGACACCCTGCTTACCCCGACTCGTTTTTCTATATTAACTTGTGTAATGCAGTACAGTTAACCAAGACAACATCAACAAATGGTAATGTGCAGTTAATCAATTAAAACATCAGGAAATCGGTAATGTACAGTTAATCGATCACAACATCAAGCAAATGGTAATGTAGACTTTTCGCGGTTCATCTCACAGTCCGCTGGGAGGGGTTAGTTAACCGATCACACTGCTAGCTTAGCCTCGCGAGCTGACATACTTCACAGATTAAAATGTATATTCGAACGCAGCACATTACACAAAACACTGTTTCATCACATTCACATTTCGATGGCTACAAACGGCTATAATAAACCAAGGGGGATTTATACCTGAAATGGGGGAATTTCAATGAATAATATGTTTTTGACACGCTGCTATTTCCCTCACACGTTTTTCTGTATTAACTTGTGCGCATCCTGATAACCCAAAAGCCAGGTGCTCCCCCTTGTGGCGCCCTCCGGTAAACTACCTGATACCACACGCACGCAATCCAATCAGAACCAGTCAAATCTTAAACAACCGGTGAAAACATACTGGGGATAAACACCCATTCTATCACATACATTCCATCCGTCACATACATTATAATACCTTCTATCACACATCCTGTCACCTCATCCATCACAAACATTCTATCACATACATTCTAGTGCCTTCTATTACACATCCTGTCACCTCATCCATCACATACATTTTATCACATACATTGTAGTACCTTCTATTACACATCCTGTCACAATAACTGTTATATGGTCGGTTGTCCTATGTTCTGTGCCAATGCAATCATTAATGCGAAATGAACCCAGACAGGATGATTTGCGTCGGAGTCCTGCATCACCCTGTCGTGGTTTATTTCGCAATGATGACCGGCTCGCTGTACATTATACCGCTTCATACACAGCTACTTACTAAAGAAATCAATAATTTGACACAAACTACTGATTTAGAAATGATGTTGCTGCAGCCGCTAAAAAATAATTCGTTAGTGATCAGAACTGCAACTGTATGTTATTCACGGCAGCCGTATGCTATTCAGAAATAACAGACCGTAGAATGTCGTCATTGACCAATCAGAATCGAGTATTCAACAAAGCCGTGTAATAAAAAATGTAATGAATACCCTACATGTTGGACGCAATTTGTTAAAATTTTCATCCTTGTATTAGAATATAAAGCAGTTAATATTCTGATGGTATCTCATGTGGCAATGCTCCACTTCCTGTTTTAAGTCTATTACACCGTGAACACTGAAATGAAGCTTGACTTTTATATAAAAAAATATATCGCAAATCAAATCGCAATTATGAAGCTCACGGGACGCATCCACGGTGTTGCACGCACATTGACCGAGCTCCTGACATAGGGCCCTTCGAAGTTTATCCTAATTTTGACAGAATAAGTTGTTTTATTTTCGGCAGCTTACATTTCTAGATGGCAACAGTACGCAAACAGCTCACTCTAACTCCTTCTCCCCACAAGAAGAAGCCGAAACCGGAGAACAGTCGTGCTAATTCAGCTGACATGGCAGACTCTCTGGCAAGGCTTGAGTCCGTTCTAAAATCGGAGTTGGCTGCGATGAGAACCGAGTTCGCTTCACACATGACTACTATATGTTCGAAAATGTACTTGTTAACAGGTGAACAGAGGGAGCAGAAAAAAACCCTAAACAGTCACGTCCGGCGTTTGGACTCTTTGGAGCAACAAATTGCTGATGTACAGGATCGTAACAGATGCAATAATCTCCGTCTGCTTGGTCTCCTTGAAGGTACGGAAAATGATGATGCCGTGTGTTTTCTCGAGCGGTCGCCACCCGTCTGGTTTCCATCACTGACGGGTAGAGAAATTGAAATTGAACGAGCTCACCGCATTTACTCCACCACTTCTGCCAACAAAAAGAAACCTCGAATGTTCATCTTTAGGTTTCTACGTTACAATGACAGAAATGTCATTTTTCGCGAGGCCAGGAATAATGCCCCCCCCCCCGCCCCCCTACGCTCGGACGGCGGAGCAACACTCAGCTTCCTCCCTGACTTCACACCCACTACTGCTAAGAAACGGAGCTCCTTCGCTGCAGTGAGGAAAGAACTTGAGAGAAAACACAGTCCCGAATTTCCTTCAGTATCCAGCAACTCTGAAAGTTACTCTTTATGGAGAGAGCAAATTTTTCCAAACTCCGGATGAGGCTCGTCAATTCTGCGACTTTCTATCCCAATTTCGTCCCATAGGTATGGGCTGATGATAATGCTGCAGGCTACCTTTTGACAATTTAAAGTAGGTCAACTTGATCTTATATAATAGACGGATCTCTGCGATTTTCAGTTTTCCCCTTTCTCCTAACATAAACCAGCCCGCTATGTCTTCTATACGTTCGAAAAGGGATAACGGTTAGTTAATGGTCCGTAGCCTATGGACTCTACCTTATGATATTATTAAGTGCTTTTTTTGAACATCGGGGGATAATTCTGCCAAAAGTCAAGGGTTTTTTTGTTTTTGTTTTTTTTGGTGTGCTGTCTTTACTTTTTAATCTGCTCGTTGTAATTCCTTACTTATCATCGCTGCCATAGTACATGCTTATAGAGGTGATGCTTTATTTTCTATATCAGATAACTGGGCTAATGTCAGCGCCCTGACTGTGTGTGAGCGATTGCTGATGTCACGGATTGTTAAAAGGGAACAAGGCAGACTTGGGCTTTTTCTATGCCTTGTCTGCATTGGGTTTGGGGAACTTGTTTTCCATGAATCTTTGTTTCTTGAGTTCGGGGAGGGTGGGGGGTGGATGTTGGTGGACATCTGGAGGTATGTTACTTTATTTTTCTTATATTACGTCCATTAACCCTTATGTCTGATAGTTGTGACCCACTTAAATATTTTAAGTTGGAATGTCAACGGTCGGAATGGTCCTCACAAACTTGCATGCTTTTTAGAATTGTTTAGGAGGAACTACGTTGATTTAGGTTTGATTCAGGAAACTCATATAAGGAAGGATGAGATCCACAGATGCAACAACAAATTTTACAGAGTTGTTTCTTATTCAGCTGCCGTTAGCAAAACAAAAGGTGTTATGATATTAATTCGGAGAAACCTGAGTATTAATATACTGGAACAGGGCAATGATATAGATAGTAGAATAACTCACATAAAAATATTAGTTGAAAAGAGGAAATTTCCTTTTTTTTTCTGTTTATGCTCCATCCACTTATGACCCTAATTTTCTCTCTGTGCTTACAAACTATCTTCTCAATATGTCATATTGTGAGGTGGTGATGGGGGCAGATATGAATGCTGTCATATCCCATGACCTGGATAGATCAGGAGAGAGTAAAACCCATTCTCAGGCACTCTCTACTGATAAACTTAGGCGTTGTATGTCTTCTCTGTCATTGGTAGATTCGTGGCGTTTACTTAAGTGTATACTTTCTTTTCATTTAGGCATAAATCCTATTCTCAGATTGATTTTGTATTTATTTCCTGTACTCTTATCTCATCAACACTTAATTCAGATATTCAGCCCATGTCTCTGTCTGATCACAGCCGTAATCTTCTGAGACTCTCACTAGTTAATTGACCACCAAGGGCCCCTCGTTGGCGACTTAATTTAGCATTACTTCGTGACAACAACTTTTGCACTGAATTTAAATCACAACTTTCAGAGTTCATTGAAATTGATCAAGGCTCAGTTGATGATCCCTGTATAATTTGGGATGCAGACAAGGGCTTCATCCATAACTTTTCAATTTCAGATGCATCATACCTTCAGAAGTCATGTGTTAAGAAAACTGCTGATCTTGAAGCTCAGCTTGTTTCACTAGAGACATCAAATCAAGATTCTTTTTCTCCTAACAGCCACTAGAATTAGTGTCGTAAAAACTGAATTAAATCAGTTATTGAGAGCTAAGGCAGAGTTTCTTATACAAAGAACTAGGCAAAATTACTATTTTAATGGGTGTAGAACTACTATGCAACAGTCAAAAGTTTTCTAACATTCCCGCCATAAAGTCATTATCTGGTGAGCTTCTAACAGACCTGAAACACATTAATGAAACTTTTTGCTCCTTCTATTGTACTCTATATATGTCTGAATCTACATGTGACAGTGCTGCTTTTTATTCCCTTTTTCCTCACTTAATTTATCAGGTTTGTCTGATTCTAAGACAGCTTTTCTAGCAGAATCAATAACTCTTGCAAAGCTAGAAGAGGCATTGAAGTGTACGAGAAGAGGAAAATCTCCAGGTTTGGATGGAATTCCACTGGAACTCTACTCCACTTTCTGGACTGAGCTAGGTCCTCTTTTGTTAGACATAGTAAATTACTCAATTGAGCAAGGATCCTTTAGACAAGACATTAATACTGCTGTTATTTCCCTTCTTCTGAAAAAAGATGCTCTAGTTGCTGCCCACAGACATTAAACTATATGCCAAAGTACTATCGCGACGGCTGGAGCTTTTTAGGACCAAGTTGGTCCATAACGACCAAACCGGTTTTATTAGATCACGTTCTGCTTCTGATAATCTTCATCGTCTTTTGCATATAATTTATTCTGCAGATCAGTCTAACTCGCCCTGTGGAGTGTTTTGTTTAGGTGCCATGAAAGCTTTTGATCGCCTTGAATTTAATTATCTCTGGTCAGTGTTGGAACACATGGGTCTGGGATCTGGTTTTGTCAATATGATAAAAGTATTATACTTTAATCCAAGGGCAGTTGTTTTAACAGAGCAGGTATGCTCACAGTCTTTCTCCTTAGGAAGCCCTCGTCAGGGCTTCCCCCTCTCCCTTTTATTATTCGTTCTGTCAGTAGAGCCCCTAGCTCAGGCTATTCAGCAATCTGAACTCATCTCCCCCATCACCATTAGAAATACTTTTCATCACATCTCATTGTATGTTGATGATATTTTATTATTTATAAATAAGCCTCCCCTTTCGATTTCTCATATTTTGATGTTGCTTGACAATTTTAGTCACCTTTCGGGTTATATGATAAATTGGAACAAGTCATGTTTTCTTCCTCTAAATTTTGACCCTGGCTCCTTGCCTCTTCCTAGTGCAGCACCTGTTGTCGGTTGTTTTAAATATCTAAGAATAGACATCTACCCTCCTTTCATGATATTATCACAAAAAAATTCAATAAAATTCTCTCCGTAGTCAGTGCAGATCTCTCTAATTGGTCACATTTACCTAACTCTTTATATGCTCGGACATCAGTATTTAACACGAACGTCCTCCCTCGTCTTAATTTCTATAGTGCCATGATACCTTTATCTCCCTCAATCTGCTTCTGGGACCAACATATGTATATATACTATGTATGTGTATATGTATTTATATAGCATTGTATATATACTGTTAATATACTTCTCCCAGATGTTTACCACAGGGTTTGTTTGCAAGTGGGTAAGTGGGTGGAGGGTGGGGTTCCTGGATTGTTCTGTGTTTCTGCATTTTGTTCCAGTGCCTTTTGTATCCACAAAATAAAAATAATAGTTCACAAAAAGAAAAATCGCGATTAGATATTTTCCTCAAATCGCGCAGCCCTACCTGAGATGAATTGCCTTTTCTTTATTGTCGCCGTCGCCGTGGTCGTCGCCGTGGTCGTCCATGGACTATTGATACACTGGAATGCATTTAACTATACCTCATTTAACTGAACTTTTGATTCAGATTAAACTTGGCTGAAGTTGGTTGAGCTGTAGTGAACTCGGTTGAGCTATACCAAACTCTTTTGTTGAGCTCTGTGTATTGATCCTTCACAGGAAATGGTCCTGAATGAGATACAGGTCATGAACCAGCTGAGTCACATTAACATCCTGCAGCTCTACGATGCTTTTGAGGTCAAAAACCAAGTGGTGCTCATTCTAGAGTAGTGAGTGTTTCCTTCTCTGTCATTTTTCACCATCATCCTCTGTCCTTGGTGTTAATGACCATGCCTCAACAACCACAGGATTTACTCTCATGCCAAATAAGCCAGTGTTATTTCACTCTCCCCTGCCATCTCCATGCATTCACCTCATATGCTTTTTGACTGCATTATTAACGCTGACATAACTCTACTACTAATGTCTTGTAAGTATTTTAACCTTAGAAGAGCCATGGTAATACCATGTGATGAATTTTGATTGAGATGTTTGATTTAATGAGAGTGACTGAGGTGTTTGCGGTGCAGTGTGGAGGGAGGGGAACTGTTTGAGAGGATTGTGGATGAGAGCTGGTCTCTGACTGAAGTGGATGCCATGGTTTTCGTAAGACAGATCTGTGAGGGTATCCACTACATGCACCAGATGTATGTTCTTCACCTGGATCTTAAGGTAACACAGCAGTAATGATTACTCTTATTGTTCATCCTGGTTCTGAAAATTAACCCAAAGGCTGAAAAGCTTGTGAAGTCCTGAGGCACCATGGGCTGCTGTAAGCTGGGCTGGGAAAGCATTGTCATCACTGTCACCTGGTATGAGGGATGGCAGCAGTTTATGGATCATAGATAATGAACTGCACTGGGTTGATGTTTCATAGCTCTCACAGCTTTTAGTCTGATGAGATGTTTTCTCTGCTTTTCACTCATTCTGTCAGCCAGAGAACATCCTGTGTGTCAGTCGCACTGGCCACCAGGTGAAGATCATCGACTTTGGGCTTGCAAGGAGGTAATAAGAGTGTGTGTGTGTGTGTGTGTGTTTGTGCATGTGTGAGAGCATGTCCATGCCTTTCTGTTTGTGATGATACACACTCCTCAGCAGGATCATTTTCTCTCTCTGGTAAGGCTCCTGTAGGCCTGCTTTGATGTTTTGGTGCATCATTCAGATGTTTAAAGAGTCTGTGGGTGCTGAAAAGAAATCAGTATGTGACTGGGACAGGACAACCAATTAGAACTTTTGCAGTTATTCCCTCTTTGAGCTTTCATTTGATCATATTCAAAGGTATTCATGTTTTTGTCCTCTAACCCAAACATATTTCTTTCTATCCGTCCCTGTGCCAGGTACAAACCGCGAGAAAAACTTCGTGTTTCATTCGGAACTCCTGAGTTCCTCGCCCCAGAGGTTGTGAACTTTGACTTTGTGTCCTTCCCTACAGATATGTGGACTCTAGGAGTGGTTACGTACATGCTGTAAGTCATTCAAGCGTTGGTAGAGACTGTGGTAAAAATGTAGGCTTACACATTAAGTTTTTCTTACTGTTTTGTGAGAGAAATAGTGCATGTAAGACACGAACAAACCATGAAAATGAGCTGGTGCATAACGGTGGAAAAGTAATTTCAGCTGTTGAACAGGACCAGAAACCTGAGTGTGAGAACTGGTTGTTACACTGGTTGTTACACTGCTTTGGAGATGCTGCAGGAGCAGAGCTTGTTCACAGATAAGGGGAGTTTAGGAGTTTACTGTAACTCATCAGTGGGAAGCATCGTGAGGCTGTAGCAGAGGTGTCTGACACCGGCCTTTGTTTTAGTGTCATATTTAGAACAAGTGTTTTCTGGCTCAAGCATTAACAGCATCCTGGCTTAGTTACTTTTCTACTTTGTGTGGTATTTATTCATGTCTTTAAGATGTTCAGAAAAGCAATAATTTGAGCAAAATTCTAATTCTATTTTAGCTGTACAACATTTATCACAAAGCAGCTTTAAAGGACACCTGGCCAAAGACCTCAGAGTGACCAAGCATAATGTTACAGTGGCAAGGAAACACTCCATTTAATTGTTCAACCATACAGTCATTAAATTATTAAACTGAATGAGAATACATTCAAAATCTAAGAGGTAACAGAAAGGCCTCAGTACATTGATCAAATGTAAGATTCTGTGCAATAAATGTGTAACTTTGTCATGCTCTCACGCCATATATGAAATATGCAGTTTGTGAAGAGAGACAAGAGTGCTAACCAGACTTTTACAGAGAAAAAAAGAGCTGAAGGAAAGTAAATGTATATCCGTAAAGGGTGATAGTGAATACCTCATTCATCTACAGCAGACAGAGAGAAGTGAACCCCAGAGCTGTATGTGTAATCAGTGAAATCCAGAGCTGTATGTGTAATCAGTGAAACCCAGAGCTGTATGTGTAGTCAGTGAAACCCAGAGCTGTATGTGTAATCAGTGAAATCCAGAGCTGTATGTGTAGTCAGTGAAATCCAGAGCTGTATGTGTAATCAGTGAAATCCAGAGTTGTATGTGTAATCAGTGAAACCCAGAGCTGTATGTGTAATCAGTGAAATCCAGAGATATATGTGTAATCAGTATCTTTCCTCTCTGGCAGTGTAAGTGGCCTTTCTCCATTCTTGGGTGACGATGACAGCCAGACCCTCAACAATGTACTCATGGTGAACTGGTAACATTTTTACACTATTCATTCATTTGGAACCAATCACCAAAACAAATAACCTGTGCTGTTATGCTCTTAAACTTCACCCAGACCCAATCAACTAAAAAAAAAAGCGGTGTGTCCTACGCTGTATTGTTCTGTGTGTATGTTTGGATAACTGTGGTATCACATGCTCCTTGCAGGTACTTTGATGAAGATGCTTTTGAGCATGTGTCTGCTGAGGCCAAAGACTTTATCTCCAACCTGCTGATTCGAGAGCGGAGGTAAGTGTTAGGTTAGAGCCCAGAGCAAGGCCCCCTATACAACATAACATACTACATATCTGGCCAAAAAAAAAGTAACCTTTTGGATTTGGAGCCTCTGGAAGGAGTGTTATGATCTGGGGTTGCTTCAATTGGTCAAGTCTAGGCTCAGCAACGTTATGTGGCAATAAAATGAAGTCAGCTGAGTACCCACATGTACTGAATGACCAGGTTATCCCATCAATGGATTTTTTTGTCCCCAATGTCATGGGCATATTTTAGGACGACAATGCCAAGATTCATCGAGCTCAAATTGTGAAAGTTGTTCAGGGAGCATGAGGAATCATTTTCACATATGAATTGGCCACCACAGAGTCCTGACCTTAACCCCATGGAAAGTCTTTGGGATGTGCTGGAGAAGACTTTACGGAGTGGTTTGACTCTCCTGTCATCAACAAGATCTCGGCCAAAAATTAATGCAACTCTTGACAGAAATAACTGCTGTGACATTCCATGAGGTTGTCGAAACAATGCCATGGCAAATGCATGTCATAATCAAAGCTAAAGGTGGTCCAACGAAATATTAGAGTGTGTGACTTTTTCTGGCCAGGCAGTGTATATAATATGGCATAAATGTACTGATTCTTCTGTGCCTGTCTGTCTGTATGTCTGTCTGTTTGTCCAGCGGCCGTCTGAGTGCAGCCCAGTGTCTGAAACACCCATGGCTCAATAACATCTCAGAGAAAGCCAAGAAAAGCAACATTGTGCTCAAGTCTCAGGTGCTGCTCAAGAAATACATGGCCAGAAAGATGTGGAAGGTAACTCCCACTAGTACATGCATAATTCTCTCTCTCTTTCACACATACACGCAATTCTGCTTAAAAAGCCATGGGTAATTGTAAGCGTTTTGTTCAATGTTTCCCTTGGCATTTCTGTTGAGACAGAGCTTTTTAGAACCCTGAGAACCAAGAATATTGCAAAATTTGAATTCATTGAGTAATTCATTTGTTAAATAAAATGAGAGCTCAGTAGATGGACATTCCCAAAGGATAGCACCAAACTTTAAGATCTTTTCTAAGATGCCCTCCTAAGCTGCCCTCTCTTCTTCTCTCTGATCAGAAAAACTATATTGCCATAGCAGCGGCCAACAGGTTCAAGAGGCTGGGCAGCTCAGGATCCTTGACCTCTCTGGCAGTCTGAGACAGCCTTCAGTCTGCCCCACACGTCTGTCAGTCAACAAGATTACAGTCTTGTATAGTCAAAGTGAACTTAGATAGTCAAAGTGAATGTTTTTAGCAAAAATGTGTGCTCCCTTCCTAAGTCCTGACAGTGTGTCCTCTTCTTGGATACCAGTCCCTGTGTACAGCGTTACCCATGTCCACTCATTATATGGAATCTCTCTCCCAGTCTGTAGGACACACCAGAGGAGGTACTGGAGTTTGTATCACCTCAAGCTGCATCTAAAGATTTATTAAGTGCCTTGAAGGAGGCAGACAGTTCTGTTTCTGTCACTGCTGTTATAAGGTGAAATGACCCTTATATCATCCTCAGAGCCCAGTCCAGAGTACAGGCCTGAGGACTTTAAACTACAGCACTGTTATAAAATAATTATTTCTCGTAACATTTGTCCCACTCCTGTTATGATAAAAACTAAGAGGAATCACATTAAAAAGAAGGAGGGTTAGGCAGCTACCTTACTGCACACACCCACAATTTTAGCTGATGGACACCACACACTATTTAAACTCTCAGAGAAGAGACCGGTGAGTTTCTTATATTTGACACTGTAGTTACACCCAGGCAGCTGAGAAGTTTACAGACCCTCAGCCTGCGTTACCTCAGTCATATGTGGGCTTGTGTCTCTTATCCAGTGTTGGGGGTAACAAGTTACAAACGTGTTACTGTAATTGTATAACTTTCGTCTACTACGAAGCAAAGCATTACAGTTCAAATTTCAGTAATCACATCACAGTTACTGGATTATTAAAATGTTCTTTATTGCACTGCACTTGCCTTTTCAAACCAGTGTTTCTCGTGATGAATATTTAAATTTAACTTTAAAACGGATAGTTCCGGTCCTGGGTGCAAATTGGTCAATACAGTGTTCCAGCGATGTTTAAAATACATGATTATAGAAGCAGCTATGACGCAACACACATCTGTTCACCTTAATTGTGTATGTATAATATAACTACCCGCTGTCACTGAGGAGAGACTGGGTCCTTGACTGTGGGTCCCCTTAAATGGGACAAGACCGACAACTGATTAGTTAATTAGCTAGCTAGCAAGCAAGGTCTGCTACATTTGAAAAAACCCGAAAATACGGTGTAGCCAAACAGGACAATAACATGGAGAGCTTTAATGTTACTTTTAATCACAAAATACAGATAACACAGCTGTCGGCTGATTATGATACTAGAACGTGTTACTAGCTACCTCAGAAACTACCGGTAGTTAACCATTGAAGCTAATGACAGCATCCCGATTAATATAGCTACTACAGTTAACGTCAGATGGCTAAGCTCATGTGTTTCTATTTTTTGTCACTGGTCGAAAATGTGAACTCATGAATGAGGCCGCGCTTTACAGTTATTTTAGAGCAGCTAAGGGGTGTTCATAAGCACATGAAAGGTAAGGTAATCCACTTACAACTTAAAGAAGTAATTGGTAACTTACAGCTTTTTTTTTTTTTTTTTTTGAGCAACTACCCCAACACAACTCTAATCACATGGTCATAAGCTCTTAGCTGGAAAAAAAAGTCACCAAATTTATCTTTGACAAGAATTTACATCCATTCCCTTAAGTTGTTCTTTGAAAGAAGTCACGGTGAAACCTCAGCAGACAAAAACACACTCAGCTGAAGTGTGAAGTGTAAAGCTATTCATGGATTCTAGGCAAAAGACGTCTACAGTGATATTGTACTAGCTGTGCAGCTGAGGAAATTCACAAACCAGTGATGACGACTGGCTCAGTTTGATTAATGTGTGAGGACAAGATGAATTTGAGGCTCAGCTATAAAAGTTATTATTTGTAATTAGTAGTTACCAGTGAAAATGATCTTCAACTATCAGTGTTCATAGTCATCCATTCAGTCAAGGCATTCAGTGTCTACTTCCTTGGCTTTCCATGTAAAGAATAAGTAAAATACAGGTGTCAGACACAAGGATCTAAATAAAAATTACCCAAAACACTATGCTGCATCCTCCTCTTTTATCCATCCGAGTGTTAAGGGGTGTACACTGCAGTCTGTGTGGAAAATTGCTTTTAGAAGAAAAAAAAATCAACTTTGCTGTCTGTATAACAATACTTTCAGTAACCTACAACAGTAAGTACACAAAACATCTCACAGATTGTAGAGGGAATTTACAACCATCTAAAAAGTTTTTAAAGGAGTATGGCATCTGGGGCATAGGGCAGCCATGGCCTAATGGTCTGAGAAGCAGGCTTGCGACTGGAGGGTCGCCGGTTCCCTGGGACTGGCAGGAAAAAATGTGGGCGGGGGAAGTGGGTGAACAGCACTTTCCCCTCCCTCAACATTCACAGCTGAGGTGCCCTTGGGCCCCAAAACTGCCCCCTGGGCGCTATGGTTGTGTGGCTGCCCACTGCTCGGGGTGTGTGTTCACTACTCATAGTGTGTGTTGTGTGTTCACTGCTTTGGATGGGTCAAAATGCAGAGGTTGAATTTCCCCATCTGTGGGATTAACAAAGGAAATAAATATCTTCTTCACACATTTAGAACACATAACGGGGCATTTGACAACTCCTCAGAGAGCCATGATCTAATACATATATTCTGAGTTTAACGTTTTTAATTAATACACTCATTTGAGGCATTGATCTAAAATGGAATCACAACTAGATTTACAATGCTATTACCAGTGGTGGACATCTCTGTATTGAGTTCACAAGAACACTTCTGTTTAAAGGCCAAAGACTTGTTTCTGGGATATAAATCTGGTTGGCACTGTTCTTATTTGTACTAATAAAAGACAAGAGACAGAAGTGTCTTATATGGTCTGTAGGACAAGATACAATGTATGGATGCTCAGAGAGTCAAATAAAAGGTCACGCTGCTTATATGCTTATTGGGTTTCAAAGTGTAGACAGACAGAAACATTAGTCAGTATTGCATACTGAAATTACATCAGAGAAATTAAAATTAAGAATTTAATTACTGTGAGGACGATAGACCAGAACTTCCACAATGAGCTGATAGCACCACCAAGACATTGCCTCTTTAGATAGAAGAAGATTACAGAACCAAATAAAACGAGCTAAAACAAGCTTAAGTTGCCATACCGCAAAGAACTGAAGAAAAATGTTTAATCTGAACATCAGTCGCGTAGCCAACAGACGGCCTGAGGGGCCTAGACCTGCCCAAAAGATGCATAGGCCACCCGAGATAGGATGGAATTATTTAATACTTAAAAACAAAACCTTATTGTTTGTTAAAATGGTTGATAATATAACTACTATATCATCACAAACGCTCCTGAAATAAGAAAATGTCTCCTAATTTTTTATTTCTTTTATGCTTGATGAGTTTAACTAACATATGTATCAGCCAGTTAACAAGTTTGGTTTTGACTATAGTTCCAGCGATGTAAACCTTCAACAGGAGATGGCAGCTGGTTTTCCACTCAACACGTTCGCATACTTTAAGCGCGTTCATGAAAATTCGGCTAAGGAAATGTCTGTGCGCGTTTCCATCAGCTGTGTTATGCATATTTAAAATGCAGACTCTCCTCATCGCGGGACTAGTTGCCAACAGCTGTGGGTTTAAAAGTTGTCGAAGGCAACTTCAACGGAAATACGTGCTAAAATCCCTTGCTGACGCGGCTAAACCTGTTTCCATTAGCCAGTAAAATTTTACCCTATGCTAATCACCTCTTCCAGCGAATACATTTCTAATGCGACCGAATAAATTTCTAATGCGCAATTTTGTGGTTTACTACGTATTCCGTTTCAATGCAAACAAACTGAAGGATTGGACCGGCTTGGTTATTAAGTACGCGACAGTTGCGATACGGGGTGTCTGACCTGTCATTCAGTTCAGCAGTAGGTTATAAAGAATGTGTAGGCTAGTGATGGACCGTGCGTGAAAGTCGTGCCCGCTCACTTTTGCCAAGGCCTGACTAAAAGTAAATTTCTGCTGAACATGAGTACAGCGTAAAATTTTGGGCTACAAAACACACGGGAGGAAAAAAATGATCACACGGAACAGAAGGCGTGGACCGCATGGATTTATGGGTAGGATGGTGTTTGTAGTTTTGAATGATATCGGATTCGAGCGCATGTGAGTTACACTCCATTATCAATAGAAAGTGAAACCAAGGTTGGGTCAAATCTTTATGGAGTTATTTGATTTCATTTAGTTGTTTTGTTTATCACCTACCCACGCCTGTCTAAACATTCTAGATATTAGCACATCGACCTGCGTGGTGTGTTCGTATGTTCTCGCGCCAGCTAGGCTAAGTTGGTGAGTTTTGCTGAGTTTGAAACCATTTAACTTCACCTAGCAATCCTGCCGGAGATAAAATGAATTGACATTCAAGTCAGTAATCTGTAGTGTGCTCTTCTATCCAAAAACACCGACATAGTATTTAATGATAGCTGTTGTTATATGTTCCAGCAAGTCACTTATTGAAAGCGCCACATTTAGCCAAAGGAAACGCATAGCCACAGGGGTATAGCTAACCACTTTTGTTATATAACTAGCAGACCAGGGAACTTTACGCAGTAAGAAAACATACCTCTAAAATATCCAACGACGAGCTAATGAATAATATATGTTAGAGAAGCTGTTTTTCTTTTCTTTTTTCCCCCCAGAAGATAGACGCAGGTGATAACATGATACGGTACTTTTTGCTCTTGATTTAAAATTCATATGAAACCGTCAAATCAGTTAACCCAGTTATGGGCGCAGTAGGTATGACCACTTTCATCTGCAATCACAGTGATCACTGATGACGTGTTTTTTTTTTTTGTTTGTTTGTTTGTTTGTTTTTTCAATTTTATAACGGTGCATGGTTGACCACATACACATTACAATCTAAATGCCCAGTACTGTGCCCCCCTAACAGAAAATGTACTTTTCATCCCCATAAAGATTTAGGATGGATACAGTTCCTCACAACTGTAATGTGGTAAGAGGTCAGGAACCTGTTGCTAGGACCAGACCGGTGGGAGACACCCTTTCCAAACTGGCCAAACTGATGGCCCAGATGGAATATAAGCAAGAAGGGCGTTACCTAAAGTCCCAGCAGACATGTGCCGCTATCTGTAAGGAATGCACTCAGGAATTTTCTGACCTGGCTAGTCTCGCTCGCCACCAACAGAGGGACCATGCATTACGCAAACCCCACCGATGCCGTATCTGTGGCCAGGAATTCGCTTTACTCTCCACACTCCAGTTACACAAGTGCCTGAGTGGATCCTCAGTCTGTCAGGGCTGCTGTGGGAAACTCCAGCGAGGAGCCACCTGTTCAGTCTGTCAGGGAGAACCACCAGAGCCCCAGAGACCTGATGAACAGTCCTACCATTACCAGCACCGATGTCTCCCTGACAACAGCCCCTACGCTTGTGCTCCCTGTGGCCAAGCCTTCAGTCATAAACAGGAGCTGCTCTACCACCAGCAGGCTGGGGAGTGCCAGCCTGCGCCACTCAGCCCCAAACCGCTCGTGCCCTCTGCGGCTCTCTTTCCACTTGTCTCAGTCGCTACACCAACACCTTCCTATGCATCCCTTCCACCTTCACCCTCGAGGTCAGGGGACTGCAGTAGCACCTGCTCGCTTTGCCCTAGAACATTCCGGTCCCCAGCTGGTCTGGCCAGTCATTGGCGTGTTGCCCATTCCGGGCACTTAAGGAGAAGGAGGAAGAGGAGGAGGCAGCGTAAGACCTTGCACAGAGACAGTGGAGAATCAGAGGCTGAACAGGAGGAGAAAAACAAACTGTTTCCATGTCGGTCGTGTGATAAGGTGTTCTCCCAAACATCAGCACTGTACCTGCACAGACGGGAGGAGCACCGGCGGGATCCGATGATCCGGAAGGAACAAAAAGCATCGGTGAAGAGTGCTCGGCAGAGAAAGAAGGGGGAAACATATCCTTGCTTGCACTGCGGAAAAGTGTTCCTGCACCATCTTACACGCTGGGCACATTTTCGTAACCACAGTACTCATTACCAGACTCACATGCGTGGCGTTAGAAGACCTTCCAAAGTGCCTAAACCCGGTCAGGAGTCCAAGCCAGCTAAGAGGTTCAAGTTGGCCTGTCAACCGAAACACCCCAAGGTATGCAAATCTATTGGGGAGTCTGAAGTCTGTAGCAAAACTGAAAAAAAGACTAGGAGACACTCGGGTGGGAATGCAGGAAAGCTGAAAATTAGAAGAGACCGTAGGAGGTCCAGGGGAGAGCCTGAGATGCAGGAGGAAGACGGTGAGTTCCCCTGCCCGTCATGTGCGGAGGTCTTCAGTTCTCAGTCCGCACTAAAGGAGCATGCGGAAGTGCATCAGCCTATGGACCCTGTCGAGCTGTGCAGTGTGTGTACCAAAGGAATGGCCCCTTTGGAGGTCCCAGAGCCTCCTCTGAATCGTGTCTACCACTGCGTGCCCTGTAGGCAGGCCTTCTCTGCACTGGGCACTTTTCTGCAGCACTGCCAGATGCACCTTCTCTGTAGCGACAGTGAAGATGATGACAATGAGCCTGTTAATGACTGAAATGTCCTTCTCTAGTGGTTCACTGTACTCCAAGGTCATGGGCACTTGTGTAGCCAGTTCCACTCAAATCCAAAGAAATCACAGCCATTATGCTCCATAGTCTTTGTGTGGGAGTGTTCAACATGTACAGGTTTTCTCATATCTTTTGTTGACTGGTCTGTTAGACTGCTTCCCTGTAGTCTTGAGCCTGATTCAGAGAGTATGTTCAAAGAAAATGAAAATACAATGAGTCAGTCAGTTTTGGACATGGTGAGAAATGTTTGATGAGAAACTTTTTTTGAGGTGGACACTCCCTTGTAATTGCAGTTACTCTCTGTGACTCATCAAAACCACTCCTTCTCACCGGTCAGGTTATGTGACAGCTAATGCCAGCAATGCTGCCAAAGTCTCATAATGACCCTGCCAATCCTTTGGATGCCTGTTTATGCCATGACGTAGTAAACACTGTGAGAAACAGACAGTATTCGGATACATTTAACAGTTATCCATTTCCTAATATAGAGAGATGAGCCGTTTTGGTGATCGCCAATATAAGAGAATGTGTAGTTGAACTGCAGAACAATAAAAATTCATGTTTGTATGCCTCAGTGTGAAGCAGTTTAGTTGTCATCACTTGTTAGTTGGGAACATGATTTCCCTGGAATTTGTTCAATAAAAAGATTGTTGATGCCTTAATGGACATAAGCTGACATGAGCAGGACAAATGCGGTTTTCCTTTTGTGTCTCTCTTCCCCTTTTTTTTTTTTTTAAATGCCAGACATACGAAGCAGGTGGACATATAAAATAATATGTAACATTGGTGAATAATAATCTCTACTCAAGACAAAGATTTGTAAAATCTCAGAATCTACCTTCTGCCTGATTTGTAATGTTTTATCTGAAAAATGCTTTATTTTTATAAAATTTATAGAAGCTCTTTTTTTGTTTTATGTACAGCAAGTGAGTTTGTGAAGCATACTTAGCATAGTTAAATTTTTTATGTACCTGAAAATGGCACATTGCTACATTTGATGCTAGCTACCCAACATATCACATGTTGTGAAAGTCTGTTTTTGCTGTGCTATTTATCAGTTGTATTTTCTGTTATGTTGTTTTATTTAGAATCACTGTGGTTTGTGAAGTTAATACCAATACTGAAAGGTGTTGAGTCTGCTGACATGGCTTTTCCTAGATGATGTACTCACTCTCTCTTTGGTGAGCACTGAAACAGTCTGAACTGCCAGTGGTGATTGTAGATCACTCTGGAATGGAGAGTGTGTTTTTTAAAGCACACTGCCACAAAGGCTGTTGAACATATGCAGTTTCCAAACAGAACTGATGGTTTACAGTCATATGGATGGAGTACATGGTGTCCTACTGTAATTTCACTTCTACTTTCCCATTACTGTGTGTTCTCCAGTTTCCCGTGGCCTTGTGTATGGCTGTCACTACTTACATAATAAAATTGGAACATTTTGCAATGTCTCATCACTTAATATTTTTGCAGACCTCAGTTCAGTTACAGAATGTGTCACATCATAAGAAGGCTATATGTAAATACATCTACAGGAAACTCTATACTGTTATCATTTCAGCAGAAATATTGCCATATTCACTGACATAAACTCTTTCTCTCAGTGACAAACCACCTCTCAATATTGGTACAAAGGTTTGGAATATAGAATCCCTAAACAAAATAAAACTTTGAGCATTGATTTTTGCCCCCTAATCTTAAACAATTTTACCTCACTGAATGAAGCCTCTGAATGTAAACTATAATTAGATTATGATTTCCTCAAACGTTGTTTTTTGGTTTGTTTTGTGTGAAATGTTAAGAGTAGACCATCTTCACTATGTTCCATTCCTGTTTTGTGAAGAATACATGTTCTAATAATCAGCTCCTCACTGCACCAAATTTTGCAGATCTTTAAAACAAAAATCTGCTGAACACTGAAAAACATCTGAAGT
Source organism: Chanos chanos (assembly GCF_902362185.1). Classification (NCBI taxonomy): domain Eukaryota; kingdom Metazoa; phylum Chordata; class Actinopteri; order Gonorynchiformes; family Chanidae; genus Chanos; species Chanos chanos. The sequence goes on along the minus strand of NC_044497.1, from coordinate 22,882,028 downwards.
CCTTCCCAATGAGCCTTAAAATATTGATTAAATAACAATTATCGTGGTTTCTGGAAACCAATTCCGTCAAATGCTGTTTCTTTACAGGAATTTTTAATTTACAGGAATTTTTAATCTAACAGTGAGCGAGTGTGTTGTCTGATTTCGTACCACGTTACATACAATTTGGGCCAATAAGGTGGTTCCGCTCCAGTTCTGTAGGTGGCAATATTGGTAAAAATGTCTTGGTCTGTTATGAGCCCGCTCTAAACGTCATTTCCGAAACCGGTTGTACGCATGGTTCTTCGGCAATTTGGAAACGCTGTGGAAACTAATTTAGCAGTCGGAGATAATTAAAAATAATTCAAACATGAGTAAAGCACATCCACCAGAGTTAAAAAAGTAAGTATGAGAAAGCTTACTGATAGTATTTCTCGTAGTTTTAATTCAGACTACTCATCCTTTGTTCTGCTGAGTTCTGCTGTTAGCTCCCTTTGATTTAGCTAATGTTATCTTGTTGGCTGGACTGCCGCGTTACTTGTTTTGCTTTTCCGGAAGTAATTTACACGGTACGGTACGGCACGGCACAACTCGGGCTTAATATGTCGTTGTAATCTGTTTTATTTTATCCACTCTTTAGGTTCATGGATAAGAAGTTATCACGTAAGTACCTGGCTAAGCCAACGCTACTACAATTAGGCCAATAAGATGTATAGGTGGATTAAAACTATGTAATGTCATTTAGGCTAACCCTGTGTTTTGTTCCTGTTTGTTTTCATATCCAGTGAAACTGAATGGTGGGAGACATGTTCAGGGCATCCTGCGTGGCTTTGACCCATTTATGAACCTTGTAGTGGACGACTGTTTGGAAATGGCACCGGGAGGACAACAGAACTCCATCGGCATGGTGGTCAGTAGCTCTTATTTGAGCCTTATTTATGGTTCACTCCTCACAGGAGGAAGAGTGCCAGTTTCTGTAGTGATGCCCGTCTTTGAATACTGTGATTAATATGAAACCTGTTAGTAGTAGTGCTGCATCACCAAAGTTGCTGCATGTTTTTTCTTTATTTTTAATTCTTTTCTCTCTTTGTTTTGGGGCTGATGTAATGCTATGTGCTGCTGTGTTGGTGGCACAGGGGCTCTAATTCTTAAAAGCTGTCTTCATATTTCTCATGCTGCCATCTTTAAATGAACAGCTGAGAGTGATGTTCATTTTCCTTTGTTTTTCACTTTCTCAGGTAATCCGAGGAAATAGCATCATTATGCTGGAGGCCCTGGAAAGAGTATGAGGAACGTCAGCGCCGCTGTACACCCAGAGACCCTGGATAACCCTGTTTTCAGTCTGCATTTTGTTTGTGTTTTTGTTTACTAGCTTTTTTTTCCTCTAAGAAAATAATTCGTTATTCAAAAGTTGTTCAGAAGTAAGAATTTGAAAATGCTAATTTTAAAGAGCATTTGTCTTGTAGAAATATTTGTACCATTTAGAACATTTACAGTTCTAGAAATGAATGAATAAATTTGTGAATACCAAAGACTTGTTTTTCATGACTTGTGATTTTTTGGTTATTTTCAGTCTGATGTATTTTTAGCTCATGACCTTGCTGATATAACCAGGAACCCAGTGCCTTCTGTCTTTGTAATTCAGTTAGTTCTATGTATGTTATATTACATGGAGAGAAAACAGTTTACAGGGTTCCTACGCAGTATGGATAAGTATGGAATTTGATTTTTGTAATTTCCAGATCTGGATAAGTATTGAAAAAAGAAAAGAGAGCATGGTAAAATATTTGTGTTTCCAGACTGTTGTCCCTATTCTGTTTTCTAAAATATAAAATTCTGAATTCCTAAAAATAAATTGATCATACAAGCAGAATTTCACGGCATTTGGAGCAGGCAGCCAGCACAGCTAAAAGACCAGCAAGAGGGACTTGGAGCCTTTTTCCACCGACGTGGTGCCAGTTCCTGTACCTAATCTAGAACCGGGTCCACGCGTTTCCACCGAAAAAAGACGGCTCCTCAAAATTGCTGTCCAAAAGTTGGAACCACTGACGTCAGTGGCGATGCAATTGAGAGTCATGTGAAGACCAATCAATTCAGCGTGTGATGTGTTTGGTACATGACAGTGGCTGTGTCCGAAATGGCATACTAGCGTACTGCATACTACATACTACATTCTTTAGAGAGGTGGGAGTAACAAAAAAGTCTGACCAAGATGGCGGAGGATAAAGGCTACATGTATGATGAAAACGTGTATAATTAAAAGATGTATTAAAGACTCATTCAAGGACTCGGAACTTTTGAGCTAGGTGACAGGCATGCTTTTCCCCCTACCAAATTACACTCTGGGGCAAAATTCGCTGTCTGGAGGTACATTGTGTGGAAGCCTAGCGTAAAAAAAATGTACAAAAAGAAGGTGTTTTGTCCGCCATGATTTTTCCCCACGGAAATTACCCCAACTTTCGCCACGTAACATTCGGTTCGCAAACCTGTCGAAATGCGGACCATTTCTCAAAAGGCACCAAAGCTGAACTGGCTCGGCACAGGCACCGTCATGGTGGAAAAGAGCTATTAGACAAACTTCTCTGCCCCCCTAGTAAATCCGAATTACTAAAAGACTATAAAAGTAAATCAACATTTCAGGCTCTGAAGCTCAGGAGAGCTCCCTGGGCTTCTCCCTCATCTCTTGGGGGTAATTTAGTCTCTCATAGCCCCCGCTATGGAGAAGCAAATACAAAAATCTAAATTTCATCCTCTGGTCCCCTGAAAACCTAAAATATAACTTTCTCTCTTATTTACTGTACTAGGCTATGGAGCTCAGGGTGCCTCCCTGGTCCTCTTTCCAAACATTTGGGGGTAAGTTGGTGTCTCATACCCCCTAGTATACAGTTACTTAAATATACATGATAAAAACTGAATAGCATTGCACTGTTTTAGCATTGCAGCTTGAATAAAATGCTGTGCATTGTATGAGCCACAGTACCTAGCTACAATCTTATGGCAATTATTTGGTAACATACAGGAAAAGTATACATAGTCAGAATGTAACATACACGTTAACAGTTGGATTTTAAAACCATTTATTTACATAATAAACATCTAGCTATTTGTACTTGAATGTCAAATATAGTCTGAAAAATCTACCGAGAAGTCTGGAAATTTGAGTCTGGAAAAGTATGGAATTTTTAAAAGGAAAATGTTTAGGAACCCTGAGTTTAAAAGATTGAATGCATGAGCAATTTTATTGGAAAATCAGCAAGAAGTTATCCTTGAGGAAAACTGGAAGAGTTTATTGATCTTGTATAGGAGATTTGCTTGTATGACCGGTGGGTATCCCTGAGATTGCAGTTACAAACCACAAGAGACAGAAGAATAAAACTGTCCTAAGAGGAGATATAGGGAACTCGGTGGACACACACACACACACACACACACAGGTCCAGAGACAGGGGAGAAATAACTATAGAAAGGAGGTGAGTAGCTTTGGCTATTGAGAAGTTTGATTGCATGGATTACCAAAGCATCTCATTACCTGTGGACTAGAGGGCCCAGGGGTGACGGTATGTGGATTAGAACTGACTTAGGACTTTTGGTATGGAAGGACGATAAGATAATAAGAACAGTTTTACCCCCCAATATTTTATCGGATTTTCCAAAGATTAAAACAACCAACATAAAGCAAAACAATAAAACCAAAGAACAAATGACAGCAGACAGCACCACATTAACATATCGTATGATGGTTCAGTACAGACAGACAAGATATTCTTGAATGGGGGATACAGTGGAAAGAAAAATATGAGAGCAAAATAAAAACAAAGGGGAAACCATCTTTAGCAGTCTTCCCCACTCTGGGGGCCACCTGGTCTCCAGACTAGGGTGTAATGCCCTCTTTGTATGATGTCTGAGATACTATGTGGGATATAGTCCAGAAAGGGTTGCCCCAGCCTATCAAAGGAACTTTAATTTCCCTTCAAGACTGCGCTCAGTTGCTCCATTAGTGTAACCTTAAATATCTCAGTAGGAGGTCAAGGCTTGATCCACTGAAATAAAATGCACCTTCTTGCCGGAAGTAGAAGTTTGAACAGAAGTTTTTTCTGCACATATGGCTTGGAAAAGCCCTCATTCACAATATCCAACAAAAACAGAGCAGGTTCCATATTTATATTGTTGTTAAAAATCTTATGAAGTTCCACCACTACCCTTTCCCAGGATTTAGAAATGAGGGGACACTGGCAAACACAGTGACAGTAAGACCCCAAGACTTTTTTACACTTGATACATAATGGAAAAATCCTTGGGTCAATAACTTTGAGGAATTGTGGTGTACACTGTAGCCTGTGAAGGACTCTATACTGACTCTCGATGAGTCCACTGCAGAGAAAAGTTTTCCCTATTGATTCCAAGGCATCAGACCATCTCTCCACCTCAAGCCTAAGTCCCAGATCCCTCTCCAATGCATTTACGACCTTGACAATATTAGATGCGTTGACAGACTGTAACTTTTCATACAAATGAGAGATGAAATTCTTATTGCACTGGTATTGTAATAGAATAGAATCAATAGGAGTAGCTGTTGGTTTATCTATTGGGAAGCTTATATTATTAGTGAAATGTCTGACCTGTAGAAAGCCAAAAAAATGATGGGCTGGGATAATAAGGACAATTTTACAAATACAGAGGAAGAAGTTTACTTTTAAGTAAGGATACCTAACCCAACCGGTATCTTGTAAAATAGATACTGGAAACATAAAGGAGAAGATGTAGTTCCACTGATGGTTTTTACCCATGGTTGCATACCTTAGACCGCTGTAAGTTTTTTGTCGTTCAAATATAGTGCAAACTGTCTTAGTGTTATTGTAGGTTATACACAGCATTACACTGAAGTCACCTGTATATGCTGTTTTTACATCAGAAAAGTCATGCTTTGATTATTTTCGCCTGCTTTGACTGTCTTTTCTTGTTGGCACCGTTTTGTTCACTTTTGTATACGGTAAAAGCATTGTAACACTTTATATGTTGGGAAGCATGCCCATGCTACAGTTATCATGGGTTGGGAAGAATACTCCGATTAATTTTCAGGAATATTCAAGCAAAACCAGTCACCCATGAGATCACGCATCCTGTTAACGATCATTGGTATGAGAGTCACATGGTTTCAGAAGGCTCATAATGACTGTTTATGCATGAAGTCTCTAGTCCTCATCTCTGTGTAAAATGTTTTGTGATCAAGTGGTAGGACAGAGGAAATCACCATGGCAGGAGTGATGTAACATACAGATGTGGACAAATTTGTTGGTACCCTTCCACAAAAAAACCCCATAATTTTCTCTGAAATAACTCAAAACTGACAAGTGATTGGCATCCATCATTGTTTATTTCATATTTAATAAAAATCAGACATTGCTTTTGATTGAACAGAATATTTTAAATAAAACAAATGAAAAATGGCATGGACAAAAATGATGGGACCCTTAACCTAATATTTTGTTGCACAACCTTTAGAGGCAATCACTGCAAACAAGCAATTTCTGTAGCCTTCAATGAGACTTCTGCACCAGTCAACAGGTAGTTTGGGCCGCTCTTCCTGAGCAAACTGCTTCAACTGTCTCAAGTTTGAAGGGCGCGTTCTCTAGACTGCATGTTTCAGCTCTTTCCATAGATGTTCAATAGGATTCAGATCAGGACTCGAAGGTCACTTCAGAATAGTCCAATGTTTTGTTCTTAGCCATTTTGGGGTGCTGTTAGTTCCATCTTCTGGGTCATTATCCTGTTGGAGGACCCATGGCCTGCGACTGAGACAGAGCTCTGATACTGGGCAGTATGTTTCACTCCAGAACGCTTTGATAGTCTTGAGATTTCATTGTGTCCTCCACAGATTCAAGGCATCCCCTGCCAGACGCAGCAAAGCTGCCTCAACATAACCGAGTTTCCTCCATGTTTCACAGTAGATATGGTGTTCTTTTCTTTGAAAGCTCCATATTTTCCCCATCTGTGAGCATAGAGCTGATGTGACTTGCCAAAAAGCTCCAGTTTTGCCTCATCTGTCCAAAGGACATTCTTCCAGAAGCATTGTGGCTTGTCAATTTGCATTTTAGCAAATTCCAGTCTGGCTTTGTTTTTCTTTCAACAGTGGAGTCCTCCTGGGTCTTCTTCTATTGAGGCCACTGTCGCTTAAAAAGCGACAAATGGTGTGATGAGACACTGACATACCCTGGCCTTGGAGTTCAGCTTGTACCTCTTTGGAAGTTTTCCCTGGGTCTTTGTCTACCATTTGCACTATCCTTCTGTTCAATCTGGGGTTGATTTCCCTCTTGCAGCTGCCTCCAGGGAGGTTGGCCACAGTCCCATGGACTTTAAATTTCCTAATAATATTTGCAGCTGTAGTCACAGGAACATTTAGCTGCTTGGAGATGGTCTTATCACCTTTGCATTTAACATGCTTGTCTATAATTTTCTTTCTGATCTCCTCAGACGACTCCCTCCTTTGCTTTCTCTAGTCCATGTTCAGTGTGGTGCACAAGATGATACCAAACAGCAGAGTGGTTACTTCTCTCCATTTAAATAGGCTGAATGACTGATTACAAGATTGAAGACATGTGTGATGCTAATTAAAGAAAACATTTAGTTTGAAATATCACTATAGTCCAATTATTTATAATCTTTTCTAGGGGTACCAGCAGTAGGTGATTTGTAGGGGGGATGAAGGGGGATGCCATCCCCCTTGTTAGCAGAATGACCATAATTCATCCCCCGTGTTAACCTGCCATCCCCTTATACTCCATAGAGGAGTGTCAGTGACCACTGGGCCATCCCCCCTGTTAAAAAATCACCTACTGGGTACCAACCTGTCAAAGCCATTTTAGAATATCTTTGTAGAATAAGCAATAATTTACCTCTTTTCACACTTTGTTTGCTTTACTCTATGACATACCAAAGAAATGCAGGTATACGTGAGACAGTTGCTTTTAATTTCATCACTTTTCAGGAAGAATGAAGCGGTGTTTCAATGATCTATAAGGGTACCAACAAATTTGTCCACGTTGGTAGAACTACTTTTATTCTGACAGGCACTAAACCGGATGCGTCTCGTTGACGACGTGTAGCGTTACACCGTTTCCACTATTGGACGAGCTGGTTGTACTGAGGTTATGTGGAAAGTGGTGATGTCGGAGGAGGTTGGAAGAAAAGTGCAGGCGGTGGTGGACAGGGTAAATCAGGCAGTTAGCCGTCGCCCTAAGGTCAGTTTTTCAGTAATTGCTTGGAGAAGTTTGCAGTTACGTCTCTTGTCATTTAGAAATACCTCACAAACCAAGAACAAGTTTGCACACTGGGATCGCCATAGAGCGGTTACGTAAGCACTACAACCTTTGAACATAGGCTAAACAACACGCGGGGCGCTCATATGTATTGGGTTTGAGTAGTTTTTTATTTCAGTTTTATTAACTGATGGTCATAGCCAACAAAGTTGACAAGTTATTTGTTAAAGTATTGCGAACCAGCTATCTTTCGTGTTCAGTGTCATTCCTCTAACAGCTTGGAGGAAACATGATTCTAACAGCTTGTGAGCACAGTAGTCCAACAACCTGCATGCATTTAAATCGCATCGAAGGACTCCACGAGACTGGGTTGGCTAAAGTTAGATGACAGATGTTTTGGTCTCAGAGAGTTTGCGCTGATCTGCACGGTGTCAGTGCTCCAGTATGCTGTCCCTGAGTGTTTTCTATCCTGTTAGGAAAATGAGTAGCTAACGAAAGATCCAGGGTCTTGGAACTGTCATTGCCAATGAGGAGACAGCGTCCTGTTTATTTAGGCACAATATATAGGTGCATAGTCTGTCATGTCCCTCAAACATCTTTTTCCTGCAGAACCTTCATAGTATGAAAATTGTTTTTTACGAGGTGACTTTAGTGGAATAATTTGTTTAGAATAAAATGATATGATGAAAAGGAATGCTTAATCTCAGTCGTCCTTTCATTCATCACTAGACACTACCATGCGTGACTCCTCGGCTGGTGGCAGTTAGTAAGACTAAGCCCCCAGAGATGGTGATTGAAGCTTACAAACATGGACAGCGCAACTTCGGGGAGAACTATGTAAGTGCATTGCCAAAGCTGTAAGTTAAGTTTTTGGATAGAGTTGGATTGAACCAACTGAGCTAAGGCTGTTCCTTATGTATGGTCAAAGAGACAAAGAGACAAGTAACAGATTTTCACCCATTTGTTTTTTGCAAAATGTACCTTTTTTTTAAAAAAAAAAAATGTTGCATGAAATTCTGTTGTAACGCCGCTCCCTCCTATCTGTAAGGTCAACGAGCTTGCTGAGAAATCCACACATCCCCAGGTATTCTTACCCAGTAATATGTTCTCTTATTGAGAAATGCAGATGTGCTGTCGTACATAATTTTCTTGTTTTACATAATGTTCACGATTTTCCCATTTCAGATTTTGGCATCATGCCCTGACATAAGATGGCATTTTATTGGGCATTTACAGAAGAGTAATGTAAACAAACTGCTAGGTAAGTAATGTTCCTGTTACATGACAAACCGATTATACCAAACTTAATATGTGACCTGCTTTTCTCACTGTTATGTGCCAGTCTCTATTATAAACAGCCATTAGACCTTAATCTCTGGAAAGGAGTTATGGAGGAAGAAGATGAAGAAGATGATGATGATGAATACTGCTACTCACATTTTTTACTGATGTGAACCTTGTGAACTCACAGGAGTTCCAAACTTGTTCATGGTGGAGACCATAGACTCTGTCAAACTGGCTGACAAAGTGAACAGCTCCTGGCAAAGGATAGGGGCGTCAAACTCTCAGAGGTTAAAGGTCATGGTACAGATCAACACCAGTGGTGAGGAGAGTGAGTGTCTTGTTCTCTTACTTCATAAAGTATAAGGTTTCAGCCTGATGTCAACAGCACTTAACAGGATATTTGACATTGACCTTTAATTTAATTAAGTCTAATTAAAATGTCACTACTGGATTTAACACGAAACATTCCTAGAGCTATAATAGTTAAAACAATTTGGTTAAAAGTATGTCCGTACTGTATATTCTTGATTTCTGCTGACATACCAATGTTTAAGTTGAAGTACGTGTCTCTCCTGTCCTGTCAGGTAAACATGGACTCCCGCCTGAGGAAACAGTCGACACGATCAAGCATATCGTCTCCCAGTGCCCTGCCCTGCACTTCGCCGGACTCATGACCATTGGTCGCTATGGCTATGATCTCAGTGAGGGCCCCAATCCAGATTTTCAGGTACACTTCAGTCACAGAGCTGACTGAGAGCTGAGATGTGTACACATGGACAACAGCCATGTAAAAATCATATGTGTTTACTCTCAGATGCTCCTGAAACGTCGACAAGAAGTGTGTGAAAGTCTTCACCTCCCAGTGGAAGAAGTAGAGCTCAGTATGGGCATGTCTACAGACTTTGAACATGCAGTGAGTTCATCTCCAGATCTAAAAAAAAAATAGAAATATTGCACCTTTCTTTTTCCCTTATCTTTTAATGATGTTATCACTGATGCATTAACAGCCTTTTATGTTTGTGATCTTAAAAACGGTTTACAAGCTGTTGCAGTTGCTGAATTTGAATGGAATTGCTGTTTTGAGAGTTTATCAGTACTTAACGTATTACTTGTCAAATTACAAAGACAAAAATGACAGAAATGAATATTTCTGTCTTGAGTGCAATAAGCTATGTTTTTGTTAAATGTATTCATTGTGCAATGAGTAATGTAAATAATAATTCATTATTCATCTCTGTTTTTTAGATTGAGGTGGGTTAAGCTATGTTTTTGTTCAATGTGTTCATTTCTACATGTGTTTTTTTTTTTAGATTGAGGTGGGTTCGACCAATGTGCGAGTTGGCAGCACTATTTTTGGGACGCGAGAGTACCCTAACACTCCCAGCCCAAGTCCGGAGAAAAGGCCAAAGGTCGTGACAGAAGAAGCCGCCAAGAAAATGGAGCGGCTGACTGTGACAGAGCACTGAGGCACCTTAAAGAAAAACAAACAAACAAACAAAAAAGAAGACAATTTAAAACAAAACAACTATACTTGATTGGGCCATTTAAAAGAGACCTTGAGGTGGCTGCAGAGAGAATAGGTCTTTGTATGTCTTAATAATGGTACATGATCTGTTAATCTGAAGGGAGTGTAATAATGGATACTGAAATGAAACGGAAGGTAACATGTTTAAGGTATTTTGACAAGCAGCTCTGCATTTGTATAATTCCTCTGGATTCTGGTCTGTTTCACATAGGCATTTGTCTCAGACAGTGCTACAACATTTCACATTTCGTATCATCTGTTTAATAACTCATTCACCTGTTTAATAACTCATATTTGTCTGTTTAATAACTCATATTTATCTGTATTATAGCTTCATGGACACACTCATCTTGTGCCAAGTGCTGATCTGTTTTGCCCAGGTCCTGTGTTATCGAGAAAGGAGTTTTCCATGTCTCATGATGCTTATTTACTACTAACTTTTAATAAATCATTTTTCAGTATACATGTTCTAAGTTCATGTTAGCTATTCTGAGTATATTAAATTAATGAACTGAAAAAATTCTTTCTCAAATATTCCATTTGTATAATGGAAAGATTGGGGAATCTTGACTTAGTACATTATTAGCGGTATGTTCTTGTAGTGTGTGGTGTAGATAGTTTTCAGCCTCTCTCATCTGGAGACCTAAAGGATTGAAATGTCTCTCCTGTTGGTGTGAAGTGTTGGTAAGCCACCTGTTTGTGCTGTCAGTGATTCTTGCGTATACTGCACTGTTTTGGGACTGGTGGTTGAGCATCATGACAAATTTGTATATTCATATAAAAGTCACTTGTCATTTTTTTGTGAGGATTGGAGGAACATAGATATTTAGAGGTTTGCTGTCCCTTGGTCACAGTGTCAGTGTTTCTTAGCTCAGTCTAAAGCCCAACCCAACCATCCTGTTTATTCCTCTGTCAGGCCTGCACAAACACACCTGATTCATTTGATTCTGAAACCTGGACTAACACACCTGATTCATATGATTCTCAGGCCTGTACAAACACACCTGATTCATATGATTCTCAGGCCTGTACAAACACACCTGACTCATGATTCTCAGATCTTTACAAATAAACCTGATTCATATGATTCAGCTACTTTATCACACTGTGCAGGGCTGACACAGAATCTTGCAGGGTTGGAGGGCTCTGAAGATTAAAGCTCTGGTCTGACACACTGTGTTTTGCTATGCAAAGGAAACTGCTTAGTGGTTGTGTTACAGTAATCATGTCCCTGTGAAAGCTCTTTTATTCTCATCACTGCCGCTGTCAAACAATATTATTTATCGTCTGTGAACGTATGTGAGAAGATCATTTCAAAATAAACTGAACAAAACACTGTACAGTGTTTCATTAAAAAGGTATCTGTGAATAGGTTGGAAACAGTCTGTTTGGTTCGATGAGAAAGGCAATAAAATCATTACTGAAAACTGATGTTTACAGTCTCGCTTTATAAAGATTGTCTTTTTTTATTTCTTTGACTTGTCTGAAGAAACCCATGCAGATGTGCTGTGAGATTCTCTGCTCTAATCTAAAGGTGTGACACATATTGGGTAAGGCAGGTGAAGCTGGGTGCAGCACTCAGGATGAATCAGTATGTGTCAGAGCAGTGGAAAGACTCTTACATCTCCAAGGCAGCACAGCAGAGCAGTGTTTGTCAGTCATAGTAAATGAACATATCAGGACCAGAGTGTAGGTTTAGAACTTTCCTGTTTTAAGAATATCCTGTAAATTCATATAATAGTTCAGTGTATACCCCCCCCTTAAAATAAATAGACATATCATTTTTGACAAAACAGAGGATTTTATTTCAAATATTCTTTACAAAGCTCTCAGAATCACTGTATCAACAGAAGAATGTGACATGGGAAAAACAAACAAAACAAGCCCAGTTTAGACGGGCAACGGACTGAACTCAAACCACCACTGCAAATGTGTCTGGCCTACATTCACCCTGTTACTGTTTCTATGGATACAAGCAAGCAGAATATGTTGTACATCTAGTGTGGAAAAATTAGTGGCAATGTTATTACCATTTTGTTAAATATGTACATATGAACAATCATATTATCATCCCACACAGACCTCTCGTCAAGAGACGATCCGTATGCACATACACTGCTCATAGCTGGTAGAGTGAGATGGGGTTATAGCCATAAGGACCATGAACTTCCCAGATGAGAATGAGAACATAAAACAGTGGTCAGCCCCCTGCAGTATTAACCTACTCAAACTTCGCAATCACAGACACCTCAAAAATAAATAAGTCAGAAAGATAAACAGATGAGGAAAAAAAAGACCTGCTCTTGTGTCCCTAAGCAAATCTGCAAAGAGTAACAGACATTGACATATTCTGATCAAACACAGAAGGTCCCCTTTCAAACACTTTGTTTAACACGTGTGTATGTGTGTGTGTGTGAAAACTTCTGATAACAATATAACTTGTAGGACAAGTTTGGGTTTTCAGCAGTTCTATCCATGATTTTAAATGTGCATGTTAATCTTCAGATATTGACCTTGATTCAATCAGTCTAGTTGACAGAAAAATATAACCTTCAGTAACTCTTAAAATGACTGTAAAAACACAGTGAGTGTATCTGATGTCTTCGGTCTCAGCCCCCACCTTCCGCAAAGACTGTGTTAAACTCACAATTAAACGAATAGAGAACAAGGGGGAATAATACGTCATTTCCTTATGAGAGTGTTGAAGAAATGCAGAGCAGACAAACGGGTTGGTTTGTCTGAGTTACATACTCAGTAATAACATGTTCATCTTGCATGTCTCTGTGAGAATACCTTGCAAACTATGCAAACTCAAAATCAAGGTAGGACAAGATAGAGTCAAGCATTTTGCCACAGTAGACTGAGTTCAGTGGGAACGGACTGGATTCAGTGGGAACGGACTGGGTTCAGTGGGAACGGACTGGGTTCAGTGGGAACGGACTGGGTTTAGGGTGAATGAAGTTGATTATGGCAGGAAGGAGTACTATTCAAATGGTAATTTATATTAAAAACTCTATTGATGATGGAACATTCAGGTCACGTACACAAATGCAAGTCAGCCTACATCTCAAATAAAGCACAGTATAGCTACCATCAGAGGGTAAAAAAGGAGGCAAACATAAAGTAACCGACATCCCAGGGAGAGTTAACTCCTAATACACTAATGCTCTAAAATTTTATTTTTTACAAGGTCCTTAATCCACTACAATTGACCATGAGAACTGTGAAAGCGAGCTTGAATCTGAATTGTTCATAGCAATACCCTTACACACTGGTGCCAGTTAAATCTTGCTACATTACAATACAGGGCCTGCTGTTGTCTTCACTGCAGAGGCAGCATCCTTCTCTTTTCAGCCTGGGGATTAAATATTAAATAAGCAGAACGGATATTCTACATTTGAATATTCTCTGTCTCGCTGTATCAGGCATTTCTTCCTGTGTGCAGTCTGTGAATTCGTCAGTACGTCAGTATTAGTCAGAATAAAGTTAAATTCTGTCCCGTCCATAAATCTGTCAGTCAGTGTTAGTCAGAGCCTTACTGTGTGTCTGTGAGTGAAAAAGTGTGTTACATACATATGAGCTGGAGCTGACTGAACATTTTGAAATAAAATACAGAGCCCCAAAAATAAAAGACCCCGATATCACACAGGCACAAGCACCAGATCCAGGGAATTGTCTCTGCTGTGGAGCTCACATAAGCTGTAAACTGCAGCTCATGTAACAAAAGCATCTGTCTGTCTGTCTGTCTGTCTGTCTTTCTGTGCATCTCGTGGAGTCTACACCAACTTCTTGGCCTCAAAGAAGCTCTTGAGATGTCTCATTTGCCAGATTCCGGTGATGATGAGGATGAAGGTCTGAGCAATGGACCACCAGAGAACACGTTGGTTTGTGCTCTCACTGGTCATGCGAAAACGCTCCTCCCGGTACTACCAAACAGCAAACAGATGGCATGTGTCAGAGCCCAGGCTAATAAACATGCACAATTAGACACATTAGCCCAAGATTAAGACTGGCTTTGATCTCCTGAAGATGTCTTTCTCCTTCTCTCCTTTTACTGGATCCATCATATCTCCAACTTATCAACCAATCAAACCTTAATGTTCACGGTATTTATTACATCACCTTATGCTCTGACTTAAGAACTATGAAACAATTCATTTAACCAAGAAAGTGAGTGTCCCAGCGAACAGTGGTTGAAAAATGGTTTCTTGTGGCTTGCATTGGACAGAATTAAAAGTAAAAAATATATGTATGCATGCATGCATGTATGTATGTATGTGTATATATGTATGTATGTATAACTTTTGGTATTTTTATACATTTGACTTTTATTTATCAAAACTTTAATATATTTTGTTGTACCTTTGTTCAAAGTACTATTTATGGCAATAAAGGAAGTTTATTTTTTACACTGCATTATATGTCATTATTTTGGTGAGCCCTCTTAAATAACTACACATAACAAATGTTAGGGTAAATCTTTATGTTATGGGTTTCTGAAAAAAAAAAAAAGAGAATATCGCTGATATATCATTATCGTTTTTTTAAATCCTAAAATATCTAAATCAGTATCGGTCGTGGTCTACTGTGAACCAAACCTTCACACTGCACACATGCTAACAGGTCTCTGACTCACCCGCTGATAGTTCTGCTCCTTCTGGATCTGCTCTACCTGGTCCAGAAGCTGCCTCACTCTCAGCTGCAGCTCCGTCAACTTATCTTTGGCTGCTATCTCGGGGTAGTTGTTGGTATGCTCTCCAACTTGAATGTCCAGGTGTACTCTCTGTCGGGGTGGGGGGAGGGGGGGGGGGGGGGGGGGGGGATTCTTCATTCTTCATGCACCAAGTCATTCAGAGGGTTATTTGTTGCTATTTATACTGTCACCATAAGAGTGACGACTCAAAAGCCTCTTTCACTGACAACATCTTTCTGGCTAGAGAACACAGAGAGGGGAATTGTTTGCAATGGTTCTACCACATGCAACTAAGAGTTTGAATGATGCTGCTGGAAATCAATAGCCAAAAGCTGGTACTTAACTATAGTTAACTCCTTATCCGGCTTCTCTTTAGACGTTCTACAAACTTGTGACTTTCATTGTTTTTACATCCACTTATTTTTTAAATTTCATTATAACACATTCTCTTCAAAGCTTGACAGATGTCTCATGTATACCAGTTTGCCTCCAGCAAAGAGTGCCATCTTGGTGGAATTGGAGTGTAAGCAGATCTGATGTTCGCCTGGTGTGTGGGAAGTGAATGTGAAACGTCCATCTGAACCATACTGACGGGACAGAATGATCTAGAAAGCAAAAGAGAGAGGGACGGATGTAGGCAGCAACAGGAGGGATGTAAACAAAAGGGATGCAGATAAAATTATGAGAGATTACAAGGCTTATGGGAAATTTAAAATTTTAAGGAATTCAAATTCTCTCTCTCTTAAAAAAACCTGTACTTTTCTGTACATTCATACTTTCATCATATACCCTATCCAAAATACATAACTATATGTTCACAAAATATCATATTTGTTTTGTCCTAGCATCAAGGAAATGGCATGGAAAATGGGCTCCTCAGGGTCATAAACTTTACCTTGGTATCAGGATCCTTAATCTCAACGTGCATCCCTAAACCAGGGGTTGACGGGAGATAAGAATTGGTTTGCTTGTCCCATAGCTGGGTCCTGTATTTCCCTACAAGACCACAATGGTAGAGGATAAGGTCATTTAAGAAGTTATTTCAGTTAATTAAGCACTTTAAATGAAAGTGAAATCTACAGCACATACGCTTTAGATTTGTTACGAGGTTTTACTTTGTTAATACGTGGCCATCGCGCGAGGGATACGACACTGAGTCGTCTGAGATCGGTGTATATATTGTCATTTAAACCACCTGACTGGGCTTTTGTTCAGAAAAATGTTAAGAGAATAGACCTCTATTAAAATAGTGTCAGGCAACTGAGCAGTTAGCTATTTTGACAGGAGCCTACGTTCACAGTCATTGACTAGGAAACGGTAACTTGGCTGAAGCTGACTGCACTTGCCGTGTCACTAACTCATCCAGGATGCTGGACGGTTCGTTTCCGTGCGCCGTGAATTAATTGTTCCTGCCATTTTCAAATTAATTAAACCCAACCTCAATAGAATCCATAGGACTACATAGCTTACAACAATTTAGCACTTTATGAATTTCTTTTACAGGTGACACAGTTAACGTTACGATTGAAGTTAAGCCGTTCCTTTAAAACAGTACCGCACTTTGCTAGCTGCTGTTGTGAACATACCTATAACCATGGTCTCATCCGGTATTTCCTCAATAAAACATTTTTTCTCAGTCTCTCCTATATGAAAATAAAGAGCATTGCTTGGGACAAACCAAGCGAATGAAATTAAGAAACAAGCGCAGGACACCAAAGACGTCATTTCTAAATCGCTGAGATACTGACCATTCGAGCCTAGGCTCATTACAAATGGTTTCCGGAGATGGTTGTCCTCCAACGTCATCTTAAAGCAAACGTGGTTAGGGAAAAGATAAGATATTTAATTTGATGTAATCATACTGTGGAACCACCAATAACAATTATCTATCACTTCGCAGTGAGATATTTTGAATGAAATATTTTCCTTCCTGAGAGATTACTTCGGAACGGTGGAGGTCCACAAAATATTGTAAGTTGAGTTCAGAACAGCTTTTTCCCCGGGTGTCGTTTATTTTGAAATACTCAAACGGTGACGCGGCTCAGCCGGAAAAGATATGGAGGTCAGATGCAAAATTACCCACAATTCCGAGCGAAGCGTGTGAACTGTTTGTTGCCTTACCGAGTAAGCTAGAAATCATTAAGAAAATTATAAAAACCTTATTTATTTGTCTGAAGAGACTCATTCAAAGAAGTGCCATGGCGCAGTATAAAGGAGCAGCCAGTGAGGCTGGTAGGGCCATGCAGCTTATGAAAAAACGAGAGAAAGAACGAGAACAACTGGAGCAGCTAAAACAAAAAATAGCGGAGGTATGGTACAAACGTCATAACACGAGGCACATTGACTGGTTAGTTTTTAATAAAACTACTTAACATCTGACAAGTCTTACCTAAATGTACTGTATAGAGATCTGAGCCCAGAGATAGTTTGAATTGCCCCTGGAGAAGTGTGGTGTTTAGGGTCATGCCAAAGGGCACATCGGAAACACCGAGTAGGTCAGCGTCTCCCGTTTACATCGTACATTTTCTGTTATTAAACACGCTTCCCCTCACTCCGTTCGCATACCTTAAGTCTACACTCAGTCTGTTGCAGATAACGTTTAATTAATATTAGACGGAGGGTATGTCTGTAGAGCTGTAGACCAAATTAGTTTTATTACCAGCAATCTGTTTAACTTATTTGTTAGTGGAGATGAAGACCAGGTTAGTGTGAGGATTATCCTTTATTTATCTGATGATACAGCCGCTGGTTTGAATTGAAGTCATTTAGCAACAACTCCTAATACTGACACTCTCCTCCAGGACAACATGGTGAAGTCAAACATAGATAAGAAGTTCTCTGCCCATTACGATGCTGTCGAACAGGAGCTGAAGTCGAGTACTGTGGGTAAGCAGTCACATGGACCTTCACATCCACCATGCAGTTCTCTGGAACTAGGGTGCCAGTGGCAGTCTGTGGGATGAAAGATTTATGTCCTCACTAAGTCGGCCCATTCAGATTTATGATGTTTGTCATTACAAATCAACTGTGAGGGACTAAACGTTCTCAGAGTCTGGTTCTGTTTGTAGTGTAATCATACACTGATATAAAGACATTATGGCTCTGACCAGGTTTGGTGACCCTGAATGACATGAAGGCAAAGCAGGAGGCCCTGGTCAAAGAGAGGGAGAAACAGCTGGCGAAGAAGGAACAGTCTAAGGAACTGCAGCTGTGGGTCATTTGCTCTCTGCAGTTTTGTACCTCTGGCATATTTCATCGTTCTGTGTTTATTTTTTCCCTTTACCCAACAAATATTTAAGTAAAAGCAGAAAACAGAGCATGCGACCACATGAGACAGCATGGATAAGTCCACTGATAAATTTTTGTGACAGGGAATGAGTAACACTTGTGTTCACCAACATTTAATATAAATAAATAATAAATAAATGAATAATAAATCATTTTTGGTTTCATATGTGGTTAATATGCTGAGGGGGAAAACTGATTATTTCTATTTGTTCTTTTTGTCAGGAAACTGGAGAAACAGAAGGAAAAGAAGAGAAAGGAAGAACAGAAAAGAAAAATTGCCAGTTTATCCTTCAATCCAGATGAGGGAGAAGATGACGATGAGAATGAGAACGAGGAAGAGGAGGAGGAAGGTGAGTGTTCAGTTATTTGACAGTAGTCTGGATGCACATGACCACAAGTGTCTCACACACTTTTATGAACTGTGAATGAGATACATATTACACAGAAACACGGCCAGTGTAAGTGTCTCTGCTCACTTCAGTTTCAAACAGGAAACAGCACCAGTTTCACATTGCTTCACTACCTGTTGTGTTGTCTTGCTTTTGTTTTACTCTCAAGTTGTCCCAAGGAAGAAAAAACTTGGGAAGAATCCTGATGTTGACACCAGCTTTTTGCCAGACAGAGACAGAGAGGTGAGAACTTGCTTGAACTTGCCCTGTGCATTGTTCCTTTGGTTACGCTTTACCTTGCCGCTCCATTCAGTTCTACAAAGCTGTACATCACACTTATAAAGGCAGCTATGCAGGTCGGTCAATTCAAGGTAAATAATCATTACTGTACTTGTGTCAGCTACATTAGGGCTCCGATAATCAGTACTTTAAAACATAAGCAGTAATACAGTGCATACAATATGGGCTTTAAAGAGGTGAAATAGTCAGCACCTGAACTGTTGTTGCATTGGTCACCAAAACTGTGGATTCATCTAATGTGTTGTGGAAAAGCCTGGCAACATTTGCCAAACAGAGAAAATGAGCAGTGGTCACAAGTCTAACCTCACTGACGTGGATGGACAGACATGTGACAGTTTAGTTCATAAAAAACAACGTCTAATGATGGCCCTGTCTGGCAGAATTATGGCCACTTTACATGGCCAAGTGTAGCCCTGGGATCGAGCTCTGTCTCCTTAACATGCTCTCACGTTCAGTAACAGTTTCACTGAATATGTATCACTGCTGTACACACCGCTGAGACAGGTCCAGAGTGATGTCATGACCACTCTTGTGTCGTCACCACTCACTGATTCTTAACAATCTTTGTGGTTATGATTATGTCTGTCAGTGGGGAGTACAGAGAAAATTCCTGTTTCCTTCCAGTCTCTAAGAGCTGGAGACTGTCCTGTATGAAGGTTTATCTGTGTCCAGGACATAGATTAGAAGGTTGATCAGTGTCCAGGAAATGGGCTAGAAGGGGAAGGAAAGCTGTTTGAAATCGTTTTAAAGTTTAAACAATGATTTTCTTATTGGTCACTAGATATTCATGTATTTTTCTCATTGGTCACTAGATGTTAACTTATTTCTCTCATTGATCACTAGATGTTAACTTATTTTTGAGTTTCCGTTTTTTCCTTCGTGACCCTGTGATCTCTGAGTGTAGAAGAGTATGAATGAGCAGACTAGTTATTGGTGTTCTTGTCTCACGTTGCGCGTGTGTGCGTGCATTTAGGAGGAGGAGAACCGCCTCAGAGAAGAACTCAGGCAGGAGTGGGAGCGTAAACAGGAAAAGATTAAGAGTGAGTAAAGCATTCACACACTCACAGCCTGGGTCCTCACAGGCCTGTATCTGTTCAGTGGTCCAAAGACTGAATTATTTCAGTGTTATCATAGTGACCGTGATTTTTTTTGTACTTGGTTAGTGTGTAGGATTTTATCAACTCTTTTTCTTTGCAGGTGAGGAGATTGAGGTGACGTTTAGTTACTGGGATGGCTCTGGGCACAGGAAGACTGTCAAGGTGACTATAAGTTATAAAGTGACTGTGAGTTATAAAGTGCATTTCTCTCTGACTGAAGGAGGTGAGTTTAGAGTGAAGTTAAATAAAGCTACGTCTCCATAAGACGACAAATTAATGGGTTAAGTTGTTTGTGCTGACAGTGGTGTTTTCTGATCGCTCTCGGCAAACGGTTTGTCATTTGATGTAATTTAGCAAGTGGTTTGTCGTTCAATTTCCTGGATGTGGTGTGTGTTTCTGTGTTTGCTGCAGATGAAGAAAGGAAACACCATCCAGCAGTTCCTACAGCGAGCACTGGAGGTGCTGAGAAAAGATTTCAGTGAGTTGAGGTGAGGACATGGACACTGTGACCACTTCTAACACCCATTTTCCTCCCATGTCCTCTGCTAATGAATATGTCAAGACTTGTGTGTGGGACTTTGCTGAACATGCCGCGCCTTCTCTAGTTACGAATCCGATCTTACACGCCCGTGTCTAATTTCCCAGCACCTCTAGAGGCCTGGGTGAACTGGAGCAGATGTGCTGGATTAGGGGTGAATCCTAGTTCTATGGCACTTGTCCACTGGTGTGGCTTATCTGTCATAAATCAGTCCAGTCCTCTGGCATGGTTTCCCAAACCACGCTGTAATTGTGCTGTTTTTCATCACAGACGATTCACAGGAACTCTGGTTTCCAACCACATCATGTTACATGAGCATACTACACACATCTGTGTGTGTGTATGTATGTGTGTATGTGTCTGATTGGAGACACTCCAGAACTACTGCAGGCTTGTGCTTCTGCTCTAAGTACATGTTATAACACTTCAGTGTTGTTATTATAATGATTTTAATATTTAAGTGTTGTAACTGTTATGTCATTTTTTACTTTTGTCTGTTAGGTCTGCTGGTGTGGAGCAGCTCATGTATATCAAAGAGGATCTGATCATTCCACACGTAAGCATGAATTAATTTATTCTATAAATATTTACAGCACCATCATTTTTCATCTTCACTGACATAACTGCAGATGATTCATAGTCTATTGTTCCCAATGCAGTAGACTTCAGGTTTCTTAAATAATTATAAGATAAAACACGCTCACAGAGAGTAATTTCTAATTGTAAGAGACATAAATTATCTCCTTTTTTTCCCAGCATCACAGTTTTTATGACTTCATTGTGACAAAGGCCAGAGGCAAGAGTGGTGAGTCTACCATGGCCTGGGTTGTTTTTGTTTTCACTCACACAGATGTGTGTTCATCACTCTAAATCCACAGAATCAACAGCACTAACACAAGATTACTGTAACACACCAGGGCTAGTGAAACCTAATCAGATTACTGTAACACACCAGGGCTAGTGAATCCTAATCAGATTACTGTAACACACCAGGGCTAGTGAATCCCAATCAGATTACTGTAACACACCAGGGCTAGTGAATCCCAGTCAGATTGCTGTAACACACCAGGGCTAGTGAATCCCAATCAGATTACTATAACACACCAGGGCTAGTGAATCCCAGTCAGATTGCTGTAACACACCAGGGCTAGTGAAACCTAATCAGTGAGTAGTCTGATGGCTTTACATTCTCACCCACAGGTGACTGGGTTTATTTGTATCTATTTCAGACCAGTGGACGGAACACTGGGAATGATTCAGAGACTTTGCTCAGCACTTAACATTTTATTTGGCATCTACAAAAATAACATCACTCAGGAGTATGAGATGTTTCTGGTGTTTGATTGCTCTTTATTCAGTTTGTAGGATGGCTGATGAAAATATGATACATGAGCGAATAATAGTCCTGTCTGTGCATTTGTCATCTAGTTTTTTGTCATCCAGTTTTTTGTCATCCAGTTTTGGAGTGTATTTTGTGCATACTCCTCCTATTTATGCATGCAGAGAGACTTGAGAACTGGACTTCCAACTCTACAAATTAAATTTTTTATTTTATCTCAGGACCGCTGTTCAGCTTCGACGTCCATGATGATATTCGGTTGGTCAATGATGCCACAGTGGAAAAGGATGAAGTAAGGAGTTGGTCAAATGCAGCCTTAATTAGTCTGATCTGAATTGGGTCTGATCAGAGGCCAGTCTGAATTGGGTCTGTTCTGAATATGGGTTTTGTGATAGCTGAACTGGTGTTTTTTTTTTGTGTCCAGTCTCACGCAGGTAAAGTGGTTCTGAGAAGCTGGTATGAGAAAAACAAGCACATTTTCCCGGCTAGTCGCTGGGAGCCATATGACCCCGAGAAAAAATGGGACAAATACACTGTGAGTAGCCATATACTCTGTGTGTACAGAAATATATAACATGCATACAAACATGAAGTATTTTCTTTTGCCTGTGGTTTTATTTTAAGTGAATGAATTTTTTGTTTTCCTTTTCTGTCAAGGCTACATGTACCTGCAAATGTACCTGAAAAAAATTGCCACCCCAAACAGAAACACCTGAGTGAAAGCATGCAGGCACATGCATGAGTTTCCTCCCAGGCATTTAGATGTATATTGTCTACATGGCTTACAAATAGTGTCAATTGCAAAATAAAAATAAAATATTTGACAGTTAAAACAGGTAGGACCACTGTGTTTAGGACCAGAGATCAGGTACAGTGCTTGGAGGGGTTTCTTACGGTTAATGAAATCTGCTCTTGTGTGTGGTCTTTGTTTCGGGTTGCTCTCTGTCTAGAGAATGTGCTAACAAAATGCCTCTCTCCTTTTCAGATCCGGTGAGATGGTCCAGGATGTCCAGGAATGCTGTTGCTTTCAATGAAACTGTTTTTTGTTGTCTGTCTGTTTTTGTTTCCATCGGCCTTTTTCTCTCCATGTGAAATATAGTATGTTGTCCTTTTCAGCTGGGATTGTTTTAGAGTTCAAAAGGGTTTCCACTCTTATTGAGTGCAGTGCTCTTGCAGTTTGGATGAACGTGTCAGCACTTTTACATAACATCTACTTCATTTAAACAGAGGAAGGCAAGAAATGTTGTTCATGATGAGTTACCTTAAAATTCTGTACAATGCTCTTAAATACCTTAAAATGGTATCAGTTATTTTTGAGATCACCTCAGTAATACCGAGGCCTTCATTTCATGAAGGATGTCTAGTAGGGAGCGGTCAGATTTTCTCCAGAGTGGACCAATTGTAAAACTACAACCGAGTTTTGTAACATATAAATAAGATTAGTCGGTAGAGATATTTTGCCTTTTAAGTCCCAGTTTGGTTTATTGTCTTTCTGATGGCTGTAAATATGTTTTCATCAATGTGTATTGCAAATGTAATGTATTTCAGAATATAGTTTGTGAATTCAATTTATCATTTTGTACTTTGATTTATTTTGTCTCCTTCTATTTCACTGGGTTCCAATACAAATAATGTCATTTAAAGTAGCATTTATCTCATTATCAAATGAAAAGAGAACCGTAGAAACTAAAAGTTTCCATTGCCAGTGGAGGAGCAGTGCCTGTAAGTGCTGCACTTTGGGATTTTCTGATTGAGTAAAGAATGACTTGGCTTTTACACACAGAGGACCAGCTTTTTAAACCTAAACCCGTACGCCCTCATTCTGTCCTTGAAATATCTTTGTCCTTCATCACAGCATTACCTTTTCAAAAACACAAAAAATGACAAACATTTAGACAGGGGCACACGAGTGTATACCTTTTGCTTCAGGCCACCACTCCGTCAACCCGTCTTTTTTCCCTTCTCCTGCCCTCCTACTCCACCTCTTTCTCAAGCCCCTCCCCTACTGTGCTCTTCTGCTTTCTCTTTTCTGTCTCTCTCTCGTTCTGCCTTAAACCTTAAATGTACTTCCTTGTCCCAGTGGAAACCTAGACTTACGCGCCAGAGGACAGGCTATGCGAGTAGTTACCTGTTGTTGCCCTGGATACAGTACTGGACAGGTAGAGTAATATGTGGAGAGACACACTGACTCTCGTCTGCCTGTTGGTATGTGTCAGTCAACAGGAGGAAGACCTATTCGACCCTGTGTCCATCTACCCTCAGAACTGCACCTCGGAATGCATCCTACAGGTAGGTTTTTGGACTCGCTCTTTTGTTTAACTCAACATCCCAACACCTGAATGCCTGCAATCTAGAGATCTTGTGTTGGTTTGTTGGAATCCATTAGAGATTTGCTACTTTGGCGATACACTGAATTGGGTTGTTCATTCTACTCTCTCTTCTGACATGGACAAGAGCTTGTCCACGGCGGAGGGCTTATGGTAGCGTATTGCAGTGTCCGACAAGGTTCTTTGAGTCTAGATTTCTTCTGATCATTGGCCATACACTTACTGTCACCATATAAAAAAGTACCTAGACAGATGAACACCATGTTGGGCCTCACCCCTTACATACACACTAATTTTCCATAATTATATTGTTGCACAATGATTCCCTGCAGCTTACGTCAGCATATCCTGCATGTCCAGTGTATCCTCTCTGCCTTCGTCTGAAAACTGGCCATTTTGGGTGAAATAATACTAACTGTATCACCACTACATGAACCAAAAAAGACAGACTTCTCACTGATCTGGCAATATGGAATGACAGGCACTTTACAGTTCATTAGTACCACAAAAAGAGGAGCTTCCTGCCTTCCTCCTGGCTTGTTATTCAGTTCAGTCTGCTCCGTCAGTACAGTACCGTGTTAATGCTTTGCTTTGTAACTAATGCTATGACTGATAATAAACATTCTTTAAGGACCAGTCAGGCTTTTGAATTGGGCATCAAAGGTACTTGCATATCTAGTGTAATCAGTTGCTTCTGAAAGTGGTTCTAATCACTCAAACATACTCAAGTCCACGAACAATAATCCACTAACAACAAAACACTCTCTCTCTCGCTCTCTCTCTCATGAGAAATCATGGCTTGTCACATAGAAATGCATGTGGTGTGTTATTTTGTCTTGTCATCTCCATCTGGTTTTTCTGGTCTTTAGAAGTAAAAGACCTCAAAGTCTGTGGTTCAGCAACAAGGCTCAAATATCTCTAACTTCTCTAATGTTAAATATACCACACCACACCACAACACAACAGGTCAGTTTGGATTGCTGTACTCAGCCCATAATAAAAGTGGATTTCTGAGTCAGATGCACATAGGCCCGTGTTATAGATCTTTCTTAACAGGATCTTTCTGCTCTCAACATTAAATTAATTTTTGCGATGGAGAAAAACTCAAATGTATGGCTTTTGTCTTTTATGCTGCTGGAACTATGTGGTGAAATGAACAAGATTTCTCTTCACTTGGCCTCTATCTGTGGCTTCTGTAGAAGAATTACAGACAAAAAACAATTACGGGTGAAGTATGAGATGAGTTATTTAATTTATCTAATACTACTGGTGCCTTTTGTGGACTGTTAGGCTAATATTCTCTTGGTGTTCTGTTCTTGATGTTTTAAAGTGGCTGTGATTTATACTTTGTAACTATTAACTACTTCATGGTGGAGTGGATGAGCTGGGAGGGTGTGAGTGAGAGTAAACAGTTGTCAGGCCAGTTTTTGTCCTCTGTTCATTTTTCCCATATACCATGTACACTTCGGCAAAGGAATGTGTTTTGCTCGGTCCATAACTTGTTCTAATTATGAATTCATTTTCTCTGCCTATTAGACACACACACACACACACACACACACACGCCTTGAACGTATAGTTTTAGATTTATGGGGCCAGATGCTGGCTCTGAACTCTGGGTTATACACAGAACAGTTGCATTTCAGAGGCACAGAGGTCTAAGTTCTTTGGATACAGCAGCAGTGAACCGTGACAGCAGTCTTTAACCAGCTCTCTGGTCTTTAATTCAGCTCACCCTGCCAATGCAGACCAAATCAGCCCACAACAATCCACAGTTTTGTGCTTATATACTAGAGCACTACAGGTCAATTACGGGTCTATTTCTTTTCTTTCCTAGCTTATCACTTTACTGTAACTAGGCTGTAACTGGCTCTTTTTCCTGGTAATACAAGTGAAAATAAACGTATCATTAAAACTTTACATGGTATGTGTATAATGTGCCACACACACACACATCTATCTATCTACACACCAATGATCCCGTGTTAGTCTTAACATATTATGTTTTTATAAGCTCCATGGTCTTTCCCCTGGGCATTGTTTGCAGAGTGGAATGTGAGAACTGAATGATGTATGTGCATGGTTTGTTTGGTTTCAGGGAGACAGAAGATGTGAATACTGTCAAATCTCCAGAGAGGACATGAAGGCTGCACTGGGTGTCGACATTGTCTCTCCATTTGGAAGTAAGTATTAGAGCTAAATAAACAAAGCTAAGCCACCACGTGTCCTTTTTTCAGTATGGGTGACATATTTAAAGACCTAACAGATCTCTAATACATTCAGTATAGACACACATGTGAACATATTTATTTATGTTTATAAACGCTCTGATGGAACAGGTCACAGTTTTTTATATCTTCCTGTGCTCAAAAACTCCCATTATTGATTTAGCAAGGTAAAACAATATAATATAAAACATTTATAATGCCTTTATGAAAAACTGTGAAGTATTCCACCAGTGAAATAAGATTATGCTTACCATTACACAATAAACAAGAATCAGCTTTTGGAAACGCAGATTTAAAAAAAAAAAAACAACAACTATTCCATGAGGAGTAGAAATCCTGCTTCTAACAACTAACCAGGTTTTGAGAAACAGAGACAAAGATGAAAAACTTCAGTTCAGTCTAAAGATATTGTGTTTATAGAACGTTAAGCAGGCAATAATTTAGAACTCAGTATGTTAGTCTGAATTACATAAACAATAAACCCAATCTAAAATTTTTGGGCACCTGACAAAACACACTGTGGTGTGTGTAATGAGTGACCTCAGGGGAAAAAATGTCACAAATCAAAAGGGAAAACTCAAAACTGACTCCCTCTCTCTCTCTGTCAAATAAACACCAGATGGTAAATGGTTACCACATGTGCTGCACTGAGTGGCCTTTACCTCACTGAAATTAATGTTTTTCCTTTTTCCTGTATGACCCACAGCTGAGCATAGTATTAGTATTTTATAAATAAATACATTTTTATTTTATTTTATATTATTTATTTTTTTGTTTATATGAGTGAGAGCAAGGATAAAGTGTGTGTGTGTGTGTGTGTGTGCGCGCGTGCGGGTGTGTTTATATGGCCTTTGTGTGTTTTTATATTTTTATGTTCTTTGTATTTTCTTATTTTATGTATAACAAACAAGAAAATATGTTTTGGTTTGGTTAATCTGTGGAAAATGTGTTTTGGCAGGATTATATATACATGTATAATCTGTGGGAACTGTGTTTTGGTAGGATTATATACATGTGTATAATCTGTGGGAAATGTGTTTTGGCAGGATTCTATACATGTATTATCTATGGGAGATATGTTTTGGCTGGATTACACACATGTATAATCTGTGGAAAATGTGACTGATGGAGCCTGGGTCAGAACATTTTTTGAAAATCAAATATGAACTTTTAGTGATTTATACTTAAAATCATCTGGTTACTGCATGCCAAAAGCAATCTCATAAACTTTAACTTGTGCTCCATCTGCTCCCTCTTACACCATTAGCTTGTGATAGCAAGCCTCCCTTGGGGCAATTAGAATGGAAAGATTCTTAAGGTAGCACCCTCTACTGTTAAGATCCAAGCTGATTAAAACATGACCCAATCAGTGAACTGTCGGACGAACAAAAATTCAACAGCAAAAAGACAAAAATGCTTTAAGTCTCAGACAAACCATCATGAGGTTCTCTTTTCACGCATTACATTGGACCTGAGACATGCAAGGCCCACAACCAGGGCATGAAAGAATTTTAGCATGAGGACAAGTTTAGTAAAACTACACTAGAACTAAATTAGAGATGGGAAATGGATCAGTTTTGAAAAGTAAGTAAAAATGAAAAAATAAAATGATTTTCAGGACAGATACAGAGGAGACACTGTGGTGTTTTCTGGTGTTTATAGTTGCCAGTGATTATTAACATTTAAATTACTGAAAAAATCCCTTTTTCAGTTGCCACTGGACTCCTCAAAAATGGCAGAAATGATCCATGTAAAAAATATATAAAGCATAGATGAAGAAGATGACAAGCATATCATTTAAGTTTTTGAATGTTTGAGATTTCATGTTTGACTTAACCTGTGGAGCAGGCTGCGTGCCATGGCCATGTCAGACCTTTCTTGGACAACAGACTCCAGACGTGTGCCAACACTATGTCCACGCTCCACATAATGTGACGGTGCAGTTCCTGCCTAATCAAGACCTCACACACGACACTGTCACTGTCTCCTGGAGTCCTAGTCAATATGGTAATCACACAGAGAACACAATGTCCCGCCCATTGAGTTGTCATCGAAACAGAATGCATTACATCTGAAGTTTTAATGTGCTGTACACATACAGTTCTTTCATGTTTCTAAAAGTGATTGTTCATGACAGTTACAGACTTGATTACTCATAATTTACTCACGTAATGTTAATTTTGTATATTCCATTATATGTTCTCATATAGAGATTAATTCTACAAACTTTGCACTGCGGTTTGGATTGCAGAACCTGTCTGTCTAGGTTAAAACTGGAGCAAAGCAGAGAGAATCCTGAGGCTTTTTCTGTTTTGCATCTGCTGTAGGTATTGCCTTTTTGCGAGGATTTCAGGTCTTTCTGCAGGCTTTGGGAGGAACACAGACTGCATGTCAGCTTTTTCTTCTGCCGAAAAATCTGTCTCTCACTGCCGCTCATGCCCAGAGGGTAGGAGAGCATGTACATAATGAACGCTCTACACCTGCTTTTCTCCTCATGTTCTCCTTGTCTCCACATGTACACACAGCACTTAAGGGTTGGATTAGAACACTGTAAAACAAACTTCTTGTGTTGCTGTAACCGTTGTGTTGTTGTAACCCTTGGCTGTAGCTTTCTTTCCTGTTGGATGATTCGCACTCAGGTGTTATATCAGGCCCTGACTCACCGCAAACAACAAACAGACATGCAGCAATACATTCAAATCTTATTCTTGCTTTATCACATATTGCCATAAATGTTTAAACAATGCATATATTTGTCCCTTAAACAATGAAGACGAAAAGAAATAAAACTATATTATTTGAGGGTTTCTCTTTTCTTGTAAGAAGGTCACTAAATGCAGTGTTTTCTGAGACTCAGGGCTGTAGGGCTGGTAATGACAGGGGTTTTAATTCAGAGGTAAATAAAGAGTGTGCTTTAGCACTAAACCTGGCTGAGGCTCCTGAACTCTGGATTTGTAGGTGTACCACTCAGATGCCTTCACTGGACTTCCTCTCGACACTCAGTATGCTGTGACTGTAATGGCTCTTCCTGTTCCAGAAAAGTGGGACAATTTCTACCACAGCAAAAGGTTCTTCACTCGCAGTAAGTTTCCAGTTCTCTCACTCATTGCTCACACACCAACCCAAAACTATAAACTATTTTCAACATATGACTCAATAAATGTGTATGTCATTCTGTCTCAGTCTTTTCTGTGTCACCAACTAAAATACACAAAAAACCCACACTTCAAATAACTAGAACCCAGTGGTGTTCACTTACTGTTGGGCGTTTTATTTTACAGCCTGCCCTGAGAAAAATGGCATGGAAAAATGTAGGAGAGGTAAAGACTGCATTTGAACTGAGACATCGCTGTCATTTATAGCATGCTAAAAAAAGACTGCACGATATGAATGGTGTGTATTTCTATTCCCTCACAGACTGGTACCCAGAACACATTGAAGTGCAGCGGAAAGACATGGATGCCTTGGTGACCTTTAATCTTGCTCCGAAAAGTTTGGGAATCCATCAGTATTTTTTATCATGCTTTGGAGGTGGCCTGCGCAGTGACCAAAAAATAACACCTGTAAGAATTGTACCAAAGTGATTTGGTTTACTCATTACATCAAACAGCTGAGTGTGCATTGTGGAGAACTAACACCAGCTACCTTGTTGTGTTTGTCCCCAGGACACTGTGGAAAACCAGACACACTACTCTTATCACCTGCTTTACCTTCGCTCTGGAATCAACTTCACCTGTGAGGTGAGTCTTGGTTCTGCACTGAGTCCTTAATATGGTAAAAACAAAAGTTCAAGTCAAGTTTGTGTATTGTCATATTCAAGTTGTCCTTATGATGATGCTCTCTGAGATATATGGCAGGTCAGACAGGATGTGTGATGGGACACAAGATTGTTGTGAAAATAATTGGAGCATGTCAAAGGCTGTTGTTATGCCTGATGTCGGCTGCATATTGCAGAATTCTTCTATCTCATTAACTACTTTACTATTTGCTTCAACTTTTGAAGAGTTCATTCACTAACAAGCAAACAGGCGCACATCTGCATGCTTAAATGAGAAAAATGAACCAGTTTGTCTTTGTTTTTCATCTCCAGATTGCAGCAGATGTGGAGGATGCTGTGAGGAAAAGATTCTACATTTACATATCACAGGTTACCCAAGGTCTGGTGCTTTAGTGGAGTGAGGATACAGGGCAGTATTTGGGGTATTGTGTTCAACACAGTGAATATTACATTCAGCGTTGTTCTAATGCATTGTTTAGAGTGTGGCAGAAAAGAAACACTGGATATGAAATATTTTATGGGGTAAATGTAGATTGTGTTACCTGGGTGGGTTATAAATATGTATGCTGTCTATAATCAACATTATGTTATCCAGGAGCAAGACATTAAGCTCCTGTTCCCATTTTTGTATCACCTGTACTCTGGAATCGGGTGCGTGTATTTATATGGTTTATGTGTTTTGTTTTTTCCCAGAGCCTCCTGCAACACACGCAGATGGTCCCTCCCTGGCTTTGTTAGTTCCTGTGGGCATTGCACTGGTTACTCTGGTTGTTATTCTCACTCTGTGGTGTAAAAAGAGGCTTAGGAGTAGAATGAGAAAACAAAACGTGGCAGCAGGTGAGCACTCATACATGACTCTAATCATACAGCCTGCACGTCACAGCATGGAGTAGCAAAGGCTGCTCCTGTCACTATTTACCTCCTTTTGGGATAAAAATGGAAAACACATTAGAATCCTCAATCTTTTTCATACAGAAATGTATAATAAAAAAGGAACTTTTTCAAATAAGTGTTTTAGAGGAATTTACTCATTCAGATCTCATACTCTTGTTTGTGGAATATAGAAAGAGCTTATTCAGTATAAGAGGTACAATTCCAAACTGGATAAACATGATTTTGTTTGTACCAATTCCTCAAGAAGTTCATAGAAGGTAATTAAGTTGACATGGGACATTACTCAACACTTTCTGTTTTGTTGCTATGTGACATTCCTGCTGTTCATCATACAGTTTTGGTGTGTGTGTTGTTTTGCTCCCAGATATGACTGAGCATGAGGAACAGCACATCGTCTTGACCAGCAAACCCCACCCACCTCGCCTTCTCATTTGCTACTCTAGTAATGATGGCCCAGCTCACGTCAGGGTTGTTTTGCAGTTAGCAGCATTTGTACAGAAACACATGGCTGTTCAGGTATACCACTGGAATCCTGCAGTTTCCCTTGGTTATTACAATACAGGAAATGAGCTGTATGGCTCAGAGAGTTTCAGTTAAGTCATTTCTTCCACAAATTGGCCCTTCATTTTTACACTTTGCCAGTAAACATTACAATCCAGTGTCAGCAATCAGTGGCTCAATGCATCATCAGTCAAATTTATTCATATAGTGAAACCGAGAATTAAAATAAACCTCTAACAGCACCGACAACTACTCGTCTCTCTCCACCAGCATATTCTATCTGCTCTCCTATGCCTGACAGCCTGATGCATGCTGTGTAGTTTTTCTAACCCTGATTTTTACCTCTCTTCTGCACAGGTGGCGCTCGACCTTTGGGAGGCACTTAGCCTAATGCAGGAGGGGGTACTGGGCTGGTACTCTAGGAAAATCAAAGAAAGTGACTTTGTGCTTGTCATCTGCTCCCGTGGCCTCCATCAGAGAAAGCAAGACAGAGAGGAGGGAGAAGAGCCTAACGAGGGCTGGGAGTTGAACTCCTCCTCATCTGTTATCACCATGATCGGAGAGGAGCTGTGGCGGACCAAGACTATGGGAGAGGATCTTATCAAATACATGACCGCCATATTTGAGTATTCACATGAGAATGATGTCCCAGCGGTGTTGGGCCTGGCCTCACGATACACGCTCACTCGAGATTTACCGCTGCTCTTCTCCCATCTACACGGAGTCGCTCTGCAGAGGCCTGGAGTTTGCCTACAGGTGGAGGACATCTCAGAAAATGGTTACACCAAACAACAGGCTGGTGCCGCACTGCGACTGGCCATCGAAGAGGCAAAGATCTGGCATGATCAGAATCAGTTTAGAGACAGGACAAAAGACAAGCCAACCACAACATGAAACAGATCTAATTAGAGACTAATTATGCCTTAAAGGCTTCCATGAACATTGAACAGGGAACAAAACACCCTCCTCATAGGTTTTGGTTAGATGTCAGACATACCAAACTGATTTGTCTACACGTTGTGTTGCTCAGCTTGCTTTGTGACACAGCAGCGTGATAGCATTAGAAGTTAGTTCATGCCTTAAACAAACCCCTGCTGTGTTCATGTAGCTATTCTATGCACAGGAAAGTACAAGGTCCTGGATGAAGAGAAAAGAGGAACTGTAGCCTGTGATTTTGATGTCATAATGACATTCTGTTGAATTCTGCATGGAATTATTGTTTATAATCTGATTGACTGCATGTGTTGATAAAAAATAATCATGGCACAGATATGTACTTAAATACATTATGTATTTTTAAAAATGCATTTAAAGACCAAACATAACCAATGCACTAATTAGAGTATATATCAAGCCTGTGCATGTTCTTTCACATAATACTCAAAGATCTTTATTTCTCCAGTAAGAAGGATTCACCAAAGACTCTGTGAGATTACAAAACTGGACATTGTATTTTCTATATATGCTTAAAGAGGAATGCTGACACATTGGAATCGTGAATTCAGAAAATTGCTCTAATGTCTTTCTCTGTGTCAAGGTAACCTTGTCACTCATCACCTCTTCTTATCGATATTATGATGGGCAATAGCACAGTGGACCCAGTATCTGCATGTAACTCCTCAGTGCAATGTGCTCTCCGTTTCTGGACACTGCAAATGGTACACAATAAGTGCATGCAGTTATATATACAATCAATAAGTTAAATGCATGTTTTTCATCTAATGAATAAAGAGAAATTATTTTCTTATTTTGTGTTTTGAGTCAGTGATCGTCACATTACCTAAAAACGCACACATATTGAAGGAACAATATTCAATACTGCTTTCATCACGATTATACGCGCAGTCCCGCCGAAAACCAAAAGACAGGAGTGAATGATGCTCCAGTAGAGATGTGAAAATGTTTCGTATCAATTCCCAAAGCCTAGAGCGTTATGAACGGATGGAAAAGTAAATTCAATTCTTCTCATTTGAACAGTGTAATACCATACATATCAAAATTCAGTTAAGGTTCACGTAGTGACATGTTCAAGACAGGACCCTAACTGTTATAACAAATGAAAATGTATGATTAGGCTAATTTTGGTTATAAAATATTTAAACAAATGTCTCTAGTATTATTTCTAATAAAAGCAAATAATGGTACTTCAATTTTGCAAGATTTTTTCCTCAGGGTCAGTTTACGTAAAACAAAGTAGACTGTCAATTGGCCAGCCGACAAGAGCCAGCTGCGCAATGCAGAATCTGCGAGTAGATTGAGGATAGTAGGCCGACCCTTTTCACTGCACTCCTCCTTCCGTACGATCTACAACCGGTACAGCCCCTGGTACATCGGCTCTTGTTCCTCAATTACCGAAGCTAGCATCATGGTCCTCGACCTAGATTTGTTTCGCACGGACAAAGGCGGCGATCCCGAGATTGTGAGGGAGACGCAAAGGAAACGGTTCAAAGATGTTTCTCTTGTGGACAGACTGGTTCAAGTAGACGCAGAATGGAGGAAATGTGAGTGCTAGCTAGCTCCCCTAACCTCATAGTAACCTAGCTGTCTAACAAGGCTAGCGTTAGCTACCGGAACAGCCATATGGTGAGCCACATGTGTTGACTAAAGCTGTAAATATGACAAAAACTTATAATTCTGGCAACCATGTAATGCAGTTATTATAAGGGGCTGTTTAACGTTCGCCACGTCTGCCGTTTAATTCACTGATTTATTATGCAAACCGGGAGGCTAACTGCTTAGTAGTTCAGTGTCACGAGCTAGCTATGAGGGTAACTGTCATAATCGTTTTTTCTTGGTTGGGTCATTATTTTTATAGTTACAGTCATTTCTTGAACTGGAGATCTGCTTTTGAGGACATGGTTTGATTGAGCAGGTGGCTTGCGACAGGCTACTGTCCACACTGTTTTCTGATGCAATCTCCCTGTTTAAACGAAACTCCGTCGCAGCTTTTATGACACGGCTGTAACGTGACACACTACTTCAATGTGGCACCCTGGAATGACAACGGATTTGGTTTTCGGCGGGATTCTTTTGATTCATTGAGCCTTGTTTGTACCCGAAACTAAAAGCAGACGTTCTTAATGCTTAA
This sequence comes from Chanos chanos, assembly GCF_902362185.1. Taxonomy (NCBI): domain Eukaryota; kingdom Metazoa; phylum Chordata; class Actinopteri; order Gonorynchiformes; family Chanidae; genus Chanos; species Chanos chanos. Next base: position 22,847,524 of record NC_044497.1, on the reverse strand, counting down.
ACCACACATAAATGACATATGTTTGACAACATTATGAGAATGATAGAAGTATGTACAGTATTGTTTAAGGCCCTGACAGGCAATACGCTCTACCGATCTGGATAACCGGATGATAGAAACAGGCAAAATTGCTTTGTTGATTGGTATAATCGCTATCTTTTTTCTAACACACAAATCAGTGATGTGATTGGTGTGAATTTTGATTGACAGGCCGCTTCACCGCCGATAACCTCAACAAGGCAAAGAATATGTGCAGCAAGTCCATTGGTGAGAAAATGAAGGTAAATCACATACAGATGTAGGTTGGCATGGTAGTTCACACTCCAGTTCAGCTTTTTGTCACACACCATGCATTCTACATTATCTTTACTTAAATCAATTAGAGCCTTACTTCCAGACATAGGTGGGGACAGTTAGTCAGTTATATTCCTACTTTTTTTATGTATATGAGAGTATACATATAACAGTAGTGTGTTTGATTAATTGGTTGATATATACAGTGGCAAGAAAAAGCATGTGAACCCTTTGGAATGACCTAGGTTTCTGCATTAACTGGTCATAAAATGTGATCCGATCTGCATCTAAGTCACAAGTATAGACAAACACAATGTGCTTAACCTAATACCACACAAACAATCATAATCTTTCATGTCATTATTGAACACATCCATTAAACATTCACAGTGCTGGTGGAAAAAGTAAGTGAACCCTTGGATTTATTAACTGGTCGAACCTCCTTTGGCAGCAATAACCTCAGACAAACACTTCTGGTAGCTGCTTTTCAGACCTGCACAATGTTCAGGAGGAATTTTGGACCATTCTTCCCTACAGAACTGCTTCAGTTCAGCCATATTCTTAGGATGTCTGGTGTGAACAGCTCTCTTGTGGTCCTTCCACAGCGTCTCTATTGGATTCAGGTCTGGGCTCTGACTGGGTCACCCCAAAAGGCAGATCTTCTTTTTTTGAAGCCATTCTGTAGTAGATTTACTTCAGTGTTTAGGGTCATTGTCCTGCTGCATCACCCAACTTCTACTGAGCTTCTGCTGGCGAACAGCCACCGTGACATTATCCTGTAGGATACCTTTATGAACTAGGTAATTCATTTTCCCCAAGGCAGCAAAGCAGCTCCAAATCATGATTCTCCCTCCACCGTACTTCACTTGGGACGATGTGTTTTCATGTTGGTAGGCGGTGCCCTTCTTACGCCATACATAGCTCTGCTTGTTCTTCCTGAGCAATTAATCAGTCCACAAAACATTTTCCCAGTAGTGTTGTGGAGTGTTAAGGTGATCTTTGGCAAACTTCAGGCGGGCAGTAGTTTTTTTTTTTTTTTTGGAAAGCAGCGGCTTCCTCTGTGGTGTCCTGCCATGGATACCATGCCTGTTTAATGTTTTGCATATGGTTAACTCTCGAACAGAGATGTTGACCAGTTCCAATGATACCTTTAAGACTCCAGGTTTGCTAACTCCTGACTCCCAATAGCATTTCTTGGAGTCATTAGCCTAAGGGTTCACTTACTTTTTCCACCAGCACTGTGAATGTTTAATGGATGTGCTCAATTAAGGCATGAAATATTACAATTGTTTGTGTGGTATTAGGTTAAGCACATTGTGTTTGTCTATATTTATGACTTAGATGTAGATCAGATCACATTTTATGACCAATTAATGCAGAAAACTAATGTGTGTGTGTGTATGTTCTGTTTTTTCTCCTTGGAGCAGAAGAAGGAGCCAGTGGGAGATGATGACTCCCTACCTGAGGAGGCCCAGGATGTGGAGGCGCTGACTGCAGACACTTTAGCAGTGAGTCAGACTTTCAACATGTAGACTTAAACAGCAAGCCTAAAACATTTAGACTTAAGACCGTTACTTTGGAGGCCATTTTCATTAAAAAGAGACAACCCTAAAACATTTAGTCTTAAAACAGTTACTATGGAGGGTTCCCATCTAAAGAACCTGGTTTTCTTCAATGTAAAATCTTGTTTAACACTAGTGGTGGTTCAGTGCAGGACCTTGTGTGTAGACTTTATGTGACAGAGAGACTTTTCTCACTAAGTCTGTCAATGATAGAAAGATTCCTGAAGGTGCCCTGTATTCTTTCTCCTCATGGGTCCCTCTGAGTTTGTTTGGTGTGTTGCACCATCCCGGTCTTGTTCCGAGGTCTAAATGACACAGCAAGTCTTGAGCTGGTGTTTTTGCTTGTCCTGTACAGTCTATGCCCAGTAAATTAGGGAGATTGGGCACTACTGGTAAAAATGTTTGTTTTAAGGTAGAACAGGCAAATTTAATTTCACTTTATGTTTTGGTTGCTTATTATTTTGCGTTGTGTCAGTGTGTTTTTCCTGCTGATTTAAGATCCAGCAGAGAGAGTTCCACTCAGTGTGTTTGGGGTGGAAAGACATCTTACAGAAATGTTTCCAGCTTCGGGTTTTCTGCATGTGCTGTGTGTGTTTGAATGTAAACTGGTGCATATGTTGGGAACACTATGACACTTTGTTTCTTTGCTATACTGGGAATACTTAATATCACACATGTGTTGGACTGTAATGCTAACAAGGCAGTGCCATAATCAGTACGAGCCATACTAAAATCTTTCACATGACCTGAAAGGTATATATTGCTCTTCAAGCCCTACTTAGCTGTTTGGATATGCCTACCGTTGGGTGGAAAGAAATGCTTTAAACCACTACTACTTGTTTTGAAACTATAGCAGTTTGGTTTTATTAAGGCTCTTAAATGTGAATGCCTTTCATCACTGTCCTAACTAAATGTATGAAATAAGTAGATGGACATGCTTATTTTGATGTGCCTGCAGTTGGGCTGTTCTGTGTGACAGAATGACAAAAGCCTTCACGTGTTCTATATATTACCCTCCATCTTTTCTGCATTATCCTCTGTCTTTTCTGCATTACCCTCTGTCTTACCATCTGTCTTTTCTGCATTACCCTCTGTCTTTTCTGCATTACCCTCTGTCTTACCATCTGTCTTTTCTGCATTATCCTCTGTCTTTTCTGCATTACCTTCTGTCTTTTCTGCATTACCCTCTGTCTTACCATCTGTCTTTTCTGCATTACCCTCTGTCTTTTCTGCATTACCTTCTGTCTTTTCTGCATTACCTTCTATCTCCTCTGTCTTACCCTCTGTCTTTCCTGCGTTACCTTCTGTCTTTTCTGCATTACCCTCTGTCTCCTCTGTCTTACCCTCTGTCTCCTCTGTCTTACCCTCTGTCTTTTCTGCATTACCCTCTGTCTCCTCTGTCTTACCCTCTGTCTTTTCTGTATTACTCTCTGTCTCCTCTGTATTGCCCTCTGTCTCCTCTATATTACCCTCTGTCTTTTCTGCATTACCCGTCCGGGCCAGGTGACTTATTTGCTTTGAGCCTGGAAATGGCGCTGTTAAGCTCTGTCTCAGTTATCGCAGCTGTTAATATTTGATTTTGTTCCTGTGATAAAACAGGTAAATTGAGGGAATTAAGAAACTTGCCAATTTGTTGTTCATCCTCTAAGCACGGTTGTGTATATAAAAAATTATAATACTTTTTAGATATTTTTTGTATTTCATCTTGTTTTATAATGTATAGTTTTAGAATCTGGGTCCCTTATTTTGTATATAGTGTTATCCACTTGTTGTTTTTGTAGCCTCCATGCCAAAAGTTTTGTTGATTTTGAGCCTGACTCATAATATTTTTGTTTTGTAAATATCTTTTTTTCAGTTTCCTGTGAATATAACACATTTATTTTGTTTCTAATTTTCTTTATTTTTGTCATCAAATTAGGATTTTGTTCCCTTTTATGTTGTGTTTCGTGATCTTTTAATTCTTTATTTAGGTCTATTAGTCTTAATTGTTTTTTTTTTCTTTTCACAGGCACAAAAAGATATGATTTCCCCCCTGACAACTGCTTTTAAAGCATCCCATACTATAGCTGAATCAACCTCCCCCTTATCATTTTCTTCTAGAAACATTTTTATTTCCGCTCTCATTTGAGTCTTAAATTGCGAATTGTTTAAAATACTTGTATTTAACCTCCATAATGTTCTTCCAGGGTTATCGCTAATATGTACAGTACAGGAGAGAGGTGCATGGTCAGATAAGTCAATACATCCGATATCACAACTATGAATTCTATGGCGATCCCTCTTTAACACAAAAAAATAATCTATTCTTGAATATACATCATGGGAGCATGAATAAAAGGTATAATCACGGCCTGATGTATAAAAGTCTCTCCAGAGATCCAATATGCCCAATCCTGCCATTAGAACATTAATTTTCCTATGCAATGATGTGGCAGTCAAATTTTTGATGAGTCCAGTTTTGGGTTAAGACGGATGTTCCAATCTCCACCACAAATGACTATTCCTATGGCGCCTATCATCAAATCAAATACTTTTCTGTAAAAAGCAAAATCACTTCCGGGGGGCACGTAAAATGTTACAAAATGTTATCAGAGTGCCATTTATTTTCCCTGGGACAATTACATATCTCCCTTCCTTGTCTGAAACCTCTGAAAGGTGTTCAAATGATCGCTAAGCCTCTCCTATGGCCTGATTTATATGATGAGTGACATAGCCTCAAAAAACCCATTCTCCTTAGTTTTTCATGTTCTGATGGAGTGAGGTGTGTCTCTTGCAAGAGCACAACCTGTGCACTTTCCCTTTTCATTTTTAACAGTATTTCACTTCTCTTAGCTGGGTTCAAAATCCCATTCACATTGAATGAAATAACTTTAAGAATTTGCTCATTCATAGTCTCCTACATCGATTACCACAAATAAAATCACTCCCGATATCTCTGCTAGTGTTATATTTGTACACTAAAAATGTCTCTCCCAAAGAACAAACATAAAAAAGAAACCAGACTGGAACAGTTTTTAACAAAACGCCACCGAAACAGTTAAGAACAGCTGTTTCCGATGTCGAGGCTCATTTCAAATGAGCCCTACGGGACTTTGTAAGGGAAAGTCCCACGTCGCGACAGTGGTGGGGCCCTAAGATGCAGCCACATTTTAAAGCCAGAGTTCAAACACAGTTATAAATAATATAACCCAGTTATATATATTTAAAAGAAAAAAATAAATAAATAAAATGAAAACAAATCGTAGAAAACTCGCCAATTAACAAGTCCCAATTCTTTTAATTCGTTAGAAAATAGGACTGTAGGAATTACCCGTGGGCTATATAAAACTACATGGCAGTCTTCTGGACAAGTAATCAAGGTGAGGAATATCACTTGGAAATCAAATAAGACTTATCTGCATTTGCTAAACGATTGTGAATTATCAGTGTTCTGCCGTAGGCGATGGCCTTCTAAATTCCTGAAGTCTTTCCTTATATTGAGAGCGGTGATTTTTCTTGGACTGTGTACAACCACCCGCTGCATCGAGATCTCCACCCCGGTGGCGCCTTTTCCCCGTCACCTGCCAAGTAGACAGGAGCTGGATCTCCTCTTGAGCCGAAACAGCGGAGGACCTCACCACAGTAACTGGGAACCCTTGTGAGACCATATCTTTTGTCGCCTCTGCAGCATCCGGTATAGCCGAGTGCCGTCATCATAAAAGACCCGCATCTTTGCAGGATACGGCGTCTGAAACTTTGTTTTTCTTTCAACACTCTCTTGGCTTCAGCGTATTCACCGCGCTTCTTAAGCACTTCCGAGCGGTAATCATGGTCAACATAGAAGCGAACATTGTTGCAGAACACTTATTATTTCTGCCATGCTCTCCGGAGCACCTCTCCTTTCGTCCGGTAGCTCCCAAACCTGACCACTACAGATCGGGGCTGTACCTGCAAACCTTTGTGCTTCGGTGCCAGTGCACGGTGTGCCCTCTCAATTCTGAGCTCTCTGTCATGGGAAATGTTGAGCGCGCTTTTTAACAAGTTATCCAGAAAACCAATCATATCAGTGCCCTCTTTATCTGCAGGTATTCCATAAATCCTTAAATTATCTCTCCGCGCTCGACCCTCCTGGTCTAACAACCTAGCTTCTAGATTAGCCTGGCGCTGCGTTAATCGCTTGATTAGCGTAGATGTTGCGTGAGGTACAGTCTCCGATTCATCAATTCTTCCCTCTGCCTCGTCCAATATTTCGTTTATTCTTGTCAGTTCTTGTTTAATGTCGGCGAGCTGTACTCTGTTATCTCTTCTGAACTCCCGAAGTTCGTTAAGAATACACTGCAGGCTAACTTCAGAGCCATCCTCGCCATGTGAGTACTGACCCGGAGAATTGTTTCGGCTGCCTTGCCTCATTTCGGGATCGTTTTCTATCACGTTCGTTACTGTCTTACTTCTAGTAATAACCCCTTTCTCCATTATTAAACAAAATGTTCACTGGGATTGTCAAGATTTAAGTTTTTCGGGGGTTATGTAACAAAACCGTCGGGGAGCTCGGTAATTAAGCTTTCATCTTTTCAAAGGTGGAACCGGAAAAAACACACTCTGTCTTTTCTATATTACACTGTCTTTTCTGCATTACCCTCTGTCTCCTCTGTCTTATCCTCTGTCTCCTCTTCACACCCAGGCCCTGACCGTGACTCAGATTAAGAAGGTGCGTCTGCAGGTGGAAGAGGCTGTGCAGAAGACTGACAGTGAGCGGCAGAAGCTGGAGGCAGAACGCTTCGAATACCTGCGAGAAATCGGCAACCTGCTCCACCCGTCCGTACCCATAAGCAATGACGAGGTGAGAGCCAAATGCCACAGTGCTTTTGAATCGGAAGTGCTTCTTGTATCTAACATGGTTTAATGTTCGCAGAGGGGGCCTTTTTTGCACACACCTGTGTCTGTCAGAGTGTGTTTGCTAGGCTGTGGGGCAGAGACAAGATGTTGGTGTCACATTGTACAGAGAGAGTTAGCAGGTGGTGAATTGATCGGTGTGCAGCATAAATATTTCTCTGTAATTATTGATCAGTTTTCAGCCCATCAGCAGTGCAGTGTCAGATGAGATGAGGTTAATGAGTCGTACGAACTCCTGTTTTGTCATCTGACTGGTTCACTTAATGAGTAGCAGACATGATCAGACACATTTTATTCAGTCTTGAGGAGACATTGTTTTGTGTAGGAGCCTGGACAGGTCAGGAGAGACAGAGAGAAGGACAGTACTTAACGACAGACAATACAATCCACAGATGATTCAGTATACACTAAAATATATGCCATAATTAACACAGTGTACGGAACGATGTGCGCTATACACAACACAATGCACATTGTCTCATACAATATGATAGAATAAAATATGATATTCTACTATACACCACTGTCAAATGCAGTACTATATGTTGTACAATAATACAATACACAATAGTGCACAGTCAACTCTTGTTGGAAAGTTTGGAGCAGGGGAATAGTGCAAAAAAAGCACTGCAGTTCAGTGCTGAGTAGAATGTCCTACATGGTGATCCTACAGTGTGTGTTTGTTCTGAGTTGTAAGAGAAAACGATAGGGAACTGGTGTGACCCCTGTGTCTGTGTGATATATCAGAGGGAAGATAAATAGATAACGTCTTTTACTGAATGGCTTGACTGTTGCTGATGGAGAGGCTTGACTGTTTTTTTTTTTTTTAAGTCATCATCCAGACAAAACAGTGACCAAAAAGTTCAGAATTGTTTTCTCTCGGTCTTCCCTGTCATTACTAATTGTCATTTGTTGAGTTCTTTTGTTTGGCACTTTGACACCTTCCTGTCGTACCTTCAGGATGCAGACAATAAGGTGGAGCGGACGTGGGGAGACTGCTTGGTGCAGAAGAAGTACTCCCATGTTGACCTGGTTGTGATGGTGGATGGATATGACGGAGAGAAAGGGGCTGTGGTGGCAGGAAGCCGTGGTTACTTCCTCAAGGTAATCTCATTTCTCACACACCCATATATATATATATATGTGTGTGTGTGTGTGTGTGTATATATATATATATATATATATATATATACACATATACACACACACACACACAGTGTATATATATATAGCACTGACTTCAAACTCTGATCCTGCCTGTCTGTGCCCACAGTCTTATGTGCAGTGCAGTTATAGCTGTGTAGACAAGTAATACGCATGAATGTGAACTGTGTATGTCAGATACCACGTGGCGAGAGTCTTAAAGACCTCAGTGCTTACACACATGTTTATTTTCTTGGATTTGCACACACATACTGTATGTGGGCCCAGTCAAGAGCTCTGTGCGCCATGTTGGCAGTTATGGAAAAGTTACGTGTCTTTTAAGGATTCGACATCTCAGTGAGAGAGCCTGGGAAAATGGAACGTTTACCAGGTGTTCATAGCTGAGCTGAATCAAGCGCTCCTGTGTGGGTTTGTCAAGCTGTGGGTTCATTCCAGCCCCTATAATGCACACTGGTCCCTTGGGACATGCCTCTGAATGTCCAGATGGTGGATTTGATGGTTCCATCTCTCAGGGAGGAGGAGGAGGGGTTGGGGGTTGGGTGGTTGCTGTTTATTGTTTATGTAACTGTACTGTGAAGCCAGGTTCAGTTTGATTATGAACTCACTAGAGTTATACATGCCCTGTGCTTGCATAGGTTTGGTTACACATGTGTTTCTCCATCAGTGAAAATAATAGTCCCCATGTTCCAAAATGTTGTAATTCCACATGTGAGACGAAATTTTGTATTGTTTTCGGCTTCTGATTTTGTTTTGTTTTTTCTTTTTTTGGAATAATGACTACCAAATGTGTGTAGCACGGTCATGTGAGAGTTTTGTATTAGACAAACCTAACCTTGGCTATGAATTTGAGGCAGATCATATTTCAGCTGTGCCTTTGTTCAACTGTGTAAGAGGCCAAAAGACAAGGCTCTGATACAGAAATGTTGGACTGGGGCTTTAATGGCACCTCTTGTTCACTCATGTCTGCAGGGCCCACTGGTGTTTCTGGAGCAGGCTTTGATCAACTACGCCCTGCAGAGCTTGTATAGCAAGAACTACAACGTCCTTTACACACCCTTCTTCATGAGGAAGGAGGTGATGCAGGAGGTGGCGCAGCTTAGCCAGTTTGATGAGGAGCTCTACAAGGTTTGCTCCTCACTCACTCACCTGTCTTGTTTTGTTTCCACATTTTTGCTGACCGAGAGGAATGTCAGTTAAATGAATAAAAAGAAAAAAAAAACAAAAGAAAGCAGAAAGAATAACAGACTTGACCTCATGTTTAACACTGAATAAGACTTTTTTGTAGATACTGAGAGGTCCCAGCTCAGAAAAGTCATGCCACTCATTTTCCCCCAGAAATGAACTGAAACACATTCCTTTAGATGGCAGTATTTCTGGGGCAATGTTGGGTGAATTTAAGATCAGTGGATTTCTTGAAAACACATTGACTGTGTTTCAGTTACTTTGAACATCTCCAGTGAGCATCATGGACAGCTGTGAGCAGGGCTTTGTGTGTGTGGACTGGCAGGTTATTGGGAAGGGCAGTGAGAGATCTGATGACACCTCAGTGGATGAGAAGTACCTGATTGCCACGTCGGAGCAGCCTATCGCTGCTTTCCTGAGGGACGAGTGGCTAAAGCCTGAGGACCTGCCCCTGCGCTTCGCTGGCATCTCCACCTGCTTCCGACAGGAAGTGGGATCCCACGGCCGAGACACTCGTGGCATCTTCAGGGTCCACCAGTTTGAGAAGGTAGGTTTTGGTCCACCAGTTTGAGAGGGTGTGTTTTGGTCCACCAGTTTTTCTTGGAAATGGAGGATAAACAAACAGAAAGAATTTCAAGTGGTCCAGACATCGTTATTGTACCAGAGCAATTTAAGCAGGTTATTTAACTGAAAACCAGTGATCCATCTCATCTGCTCATCCCTGTAATCTGCTATGCAGCACTCAGAAAACACCATGTTTTCTTTGAAAACAGATAGAGCAGTTTGTCTATGCTTCTCCTCATGACAACAAGTCGTGGGAAATGTTTGACGAGATGATTGGTACAGCCGAAGAATTCTACCAGTCGCTGGGAATTCCGTATCGCATCGTCAACATCGTCTCTGGTTGGTCCGCTAAAAACCTTTATCTTTTTGGGAAACTGATTAATTATCTGCTCTTTTCACTGATATTTCAGTAAGGTCTTCCAAAAACACCCTTTGGCATTAGTGTGGGGCTACTGGATGGGTGGTGGACCTGTTATGTGCACTAAGCTAAATCTGGTTTAAAGTAAATTAACATCTGATTTGTGTTTCTTTGTTTCAGGTGCTCTGAACCATGCGGCCAGTAAGAAACTGGACTTGGAGGCCTGGTTTCCTGGATCATCGGCGTTCAGGGAGCTGGTGTCCTGCTCCAACTGCACAGACTATCAGGCTCGGCGTCTGCGCATCCGTTATGGACAGACCAAGAAAATGATGGACAAGGTGAGAGAGACCTGCAGTAGAATAGTCTGGTGCAGTCTCCTGTCACTGAGAGCTCAGGGCTCTGGTCTGACAAGGACTCTTTTTGCACCCTGGCTTTTTTAGGTAGAGAAATAATTAGCCCTGTGAACTTTGTAATACTGGAGTTTGTACCAGGATCCTGGGAAAACCAGTGTTGGTCTGCTGAAATGTACAACGGTCTAGAGCAAAACTAAAGTATGCTGGATGTCAGTCTGCAGGCTTTGTCCCCATATTTCCAGGAATCAAATCCAGTTCATCATGGACGTTCAGAAATTTCAGCTGTTTTTTTGTCATTGCCCTGTGTTGCAAATATTCAAGCCATTGGATAAAAGTGCTTTTATTTTACAGTTGTCAGGGTCTGTGAAACCATATGAATGAATGAACTTTTTCAGGTGAGATAACATAGAAAAATCTAGTATAAAACCTCGCTTTATCTTCAAACAGTTGTTTAAAAATAAAATCTGCCCAGCAGCCAGTAGACTTGTCAGTTCAGCACATCCCTACTCATATTTTTAGGTTCATCTTATGAATGGGGAAAAAGGTTTTGGATGATCACCATTTTAGGCAGGTTATTGCTAAGGAGTAATTAGGTCATAATGATCACATGGACCACCCATTCTGATTTGCTGTTATGTGTTGATCACTGTGTGTACGCTGTTGATTGGTTCAGGGTCTGGTAGACAGAGCTCATGGTGTCTGTTCTCTCTCTGCCATAGGCTGAGTTTGTGCACATGCTCAATGCCACCATGTGTGCCACCACCCGGGTGATCTGTGCCATCCTGGAGAACTATCAGACAGAGGAGGGCATCATTATTCCAGAGAAACTCCGGCCGTTCATGCCCCCAGGTGAGGCCAGCTGTCCCCCCCATGGGACTGTTCTGGAACCACGAGAGCATGGTTCTCGTTAATGCTGTCTGTCTGAGTTTACTGATTACTTTGGGTCTGTGACACTAACTGTTTTGGTTGGTCAGTTAAACACATGGTCATAAAGATGTGCAAACTATTCTGTTCCATTACACACTACAGCAAAGCCTCATGTTTATTTCTGCATACATGACTGTGTTGTGTAGCACAGCTTAATAGAATGCCATGTGGGCCCGTGGAAATCATAGGTAACCAATGGTTTATCGTCTCTTCAGTACGACTTGCAGGTCTGCTACCCTGTGTTGGTGCTGTACAGAGGGCAGCCTGCCTTGTGAACTTCAAATATGAACTGTTTAAATACATAGCACTCCTCCTTTAGGGCTGGAATGTCTGCAGGTTTTTACCTCAGTCCCACACAGCAACTCCTTTGTGTCTGTTACAGCAAACACCTTTAGGCTAGTGTCTTACTTTGGTGTCTTTAGCCTCCATATTGTACTGGGGCTAACAGTGTTGGGTAATCATGTTAGCAGACCATGATTAAATCAGGCTAAGGGTGGGCGATATTTCAAATATACTCTATGTATCGCAGCTTGTTCTACGTGCGATGTAGTGAAAGACTATATCTTGGACATCGAGTACAAATTGTCACGTAATTTTTTGAAGCCGCCGGCCTGAGACTCGCTTTGGTGTTTCGCTTCTCTCACTCTCTCCCTCTCACAGACACCAAAAGAAAAAAACTCACATATTTGTCACACACACTCGCCCGCCCATCCACATCACTCTCCTTGGTGAGCATGTGTGATGTATAGGTGAGACGTGTGTTTTTGTATCTGGAGGGAACAGGGAAGGAGCCTGGAGAGAGCGAAAGGTGAAGTGCCAAAGCGAGTTTATACATGTTGAGTTTAGAAACGGTGATAGAAGATGGAGGTGGATGAATTGGTTCTGAAAAGAAACAGCACTGGATCCATCATCTGGCAGTGGTTTGGGTATCGCGAGGAAGATGTTAAATAAACAGTTTTGTTCAATTTAACTTGGCTATGATTTCCCCCTTTTTGCATGCAAGTTTAAAATTGTTCCAGTAGAAACCACTGATGAATATAAACAAGAACTTTTTAATGCAGACGTATGCTGCAGGGACTACTAGAATCATCATACTGGTGTGATTGTATGCATCAAAGAGTTAAATCGAGCATTTATGAAGTGCTTTAGAGGAGATTTCACAGTATTGAGATATATATCACGTATCGTGATATAGCCTAAAAATATCACAATATTATTAATTGGCCATATTGCCCAGCCCTAAATCAGGCATGTTTTTCTCTCTCTGTGTGGCTGGTGGTATGAGAATGCTTTTATGGTTTGTAATAGGACACAATTATGTCACCATTGGAATAAATAATTGGTTTAGGATGATGTTGTGGTCAGTTTGGTTTTGGTGGTCAGTTTTTCTACATTTGTTGTATGAAACTCAAAGCTGCACAACCATGCTTACAGTTACAGCTCTTGCTGCCAGGACTGTCTGTTGTCTCATGTCAGCTTAGCCATGCACATATCGTATGTGTTCATTTTGTACGTTTCTCTAAGTGTCTCTGAGGAAAAAGCATCTGCCAAATAAGTGTAAACATAACTCAGCCCCCAGCTCAGTGTTCTTTTTCTTCTTCTTCTTCTGTTGTTGCAGGGTTGAAAGAGATGATTAAGTTTGTGAAGCCTGCACCCATAGACCAGGAGGTCAACAAGAAACAAAAGAAACAGCAAGAGGGCGGGAAAAAGCAGAAGAAGCAGCAGGCAGATGCTGATCTGCAGAACAAAGTGGAGAACATGTCAGTCAATGACTCCTAAATCCTCTCAGCCAACCAGCTGTCAGCTCTACCTGAAAGTCTCCAACCCATTCACTCTTTTCCTCAAACTTACTCATTCACTCTTCAGAAGACAGCGGCACCATGTTCCTCGTGTTCTTCAGTCACTGTAACTCTGCTGTTTCACCCCTGGGTGTCCTCTCTCCACCCTCATCTCTCACCCTGGTCTCGTTCTGAAATCACTTCCTCTCTGCTTCATCTCGGAAGTATCCCAGCAGTCAAAGCACATGTTATTGACACTGACCAATGACTGCAGACAGAAGAATGGCCTGTGTCTAGATAATAAGTGTATAATGAGCTCTCTAATTAATGATTGACTATGGTCTCTGTAACATAACAATGGACTGGAATGAGGGCGTTACATAAAGGGAGTATATAGGAGTAATCACCTTCAGGGTCTTTTCTCTTTAAAATGACATCTCTGATGCCAGGCTGTAACTGACAGACAAGGTATACTATAAGCACTGGTCTCAAAAGTCCTGCATGATACAGTATGAATGGGAAATCCTTATCAGATATCATATATACATCAGAGTGGCTGTATGTTGGTCTTTGGGGTTAGGACTTACAAAGACATTTGGAACCAATAGTTGATGATTGTGGAGAGCTCAGATCCATTGGTCAGTACAGTTTCAGTGAGTAGAACTTATTAGTTGGATGGATTTGGCCTCTCTGCTTTGGTTAGAGAAATTAAACCTTTCTCTCAACTGCATTCGTTCATTCATTCACTCGCTCCCATCATTGCTTGAAACAATGTGCTCTTTATTATGCTGATGTGAACCAGACACATGGTTGTATGTACAGAGCTTGAATAAAATATTATGTTTGAGGCACCAGTAAGGTAACCAATGAAATGAAATAAATACAATTTAAAAAACAATGTCTCGTGGTTTCCCTCTACCCAGACCTTAACTAAAGTAACCAGGTTCACAGGAAAATTCAGTTTTTCACATCTAACCAATTGTTACTAGTAGTATTTTATAACACCAAACTGGCCTTTCTGACGTTTTTCTCATCTGTTCATATGTAATGTGTACTGTTTAGATTCTGAAACAGAGTCCAATGACTTCAAATCATAAGCAGCTGTCCCCTGCCCCCCTGCGGCTCAAACTCTAAATGGTAGGGTTTCTTTACCCATATCAGTCATATCATTTTAAGTGCGCGTGCGAATGAGGAAAACGAACTGACTAAAATTAACAATAAGATTAAATCTGTGATTGCACGCACACACTGAACAATGCGCAGGAAATTTGACCTCTGCATTTAACCTATCCTTACACACCAGTAGTCAGCACACACAACCACTAGGTGCAGGAGCAGTGGGCAGCAGTTGGGGGTTAAGTGCCTTGCCCAAGAATACTTCAGCCATGGATTTTTTTCTTGCCGGTCCCGAGGACTGAACCACCTCTCTAACCATTAGGCCACAGCTGCCCCCTCAGTAAGTTGCCTCGGTACAGTCCATTTAGACTTAGTTTTGCAGTCCTACTGATTTTTTTTAAACTCTGAACACAAAGCGTTTCTGGTTCTTTTAGTATTCTCGTCAGCTAATGCTTCCCTCAGGCTCAGCATCTCAAAGAATAGACGAACCAAGTAGGCAAACCAAGCTAGCGGAGGATGGGGAGTTATGTGGTCAGATTGTTGCGTTTAAAAACATGGAGAGAGGACTGCGTAGAAAACTTCTATCCCTCAGTATAAACACAGTGAGGTTGCCCAACATTTCAACAACAAGCATCTGCAGTGCCTCAACAAAGTGAAAACCTTACATAAAGCGGCAAGCGGCGATGGAAGGCTCTCGCACCTCCGGTGACATTTCCCGTGACATTTCGTCAGGTGTGCCAAATTTCATGAGTTTTTAGACATTGGAAGCACTATCTTCCTATTTCCAGACAGACACACATTTCATATGCAGTTGGCATTCTGTTCAATGCGCACCTTGCAAGACCTGTGAAGTTTGAGCTGTATCGAGCAATGCATGCCGAATTTATGACGTATTCCTCTTTGCGCGGCGAGACATATAAATTCGTGATTTTACAATTTCAGCACGTTGCAATGCATCAAAAATCCCTTCGCAACTTAAAATCAGCATCATCTTGACATATATAGCAAATCTGACATGAATCCGATGAACCGTCTAGGACAGGGGACGTCGACCCACGGCTCTCGAGCTTTATGCAGCTCTTTAGCCCCTCTCTAGTGGCTCCCTATCTTTGCCAAAAAAAATATGGTAATAAATAACAGTTTTTTTTAAATCATTTTTGCAGCATAAAGTCATAGGCATAAAGTCATCCTTACATTATCAAATTGTAAAAATATGTAGCCTGTTACGGCAGCGTATTGCTGCCACGCCAGAAAAACAAAAACAAATCCAGTATCACGGGGTAACGTGAAAAGTTTATTGTGATAACAAAATGTTTTTCACGTTTTAACACGATAGTTTCACGTCATAACAAGATAATTTATGTTGTTAGGCTATACGGTGAAACTCACGTTTGAATGAGGAGACCGTGTGTGGAGAACGGAGAAACTGAGGAATATGGCTCATTTACACGATTTGATCACATTCTACTTCATGCTCGAGTTGAGACATGGCGAGATTCTGCTTTTAGCACAGTGAAGTATTCGTACACTAAGAAGGATTTTAAAATGCATGGGACTGCACTGCTTTTCTAACATCCCTCCTTCTTCGTCTTGTCCTGTGTACTTTTGCTAGTTGCAAATAACTTTGTCTCGCCAGTCTCATCAGTTCAAATAGTCCGTACATGTCTGTTAGTTCTTGAAACCTTTTTGTCATAACTGTGCGCCAGGTCCTGACCTTCTAGCGGAAGTGATGAGAGCGGTAAGGAAATCTGAACGCAAGTAGTCAGCTGGACACTTTGGAGACACATATAGACACAGGTGTTAACGGCGATGTGTCTCGGTTGTCCACTTGTGATTCGATCGCATTATAAAATCAAGTGTAAACAGGGTCAACACGAGTCCGACCCTCTGGAGATAGTGTCATGTACTTCAGCTGATCAATGAGAAATATCACGGGGAGTCCACCTCCGCCCGAGACCTACTTATGTCCTTACGTGAAACTATCTTGTTAACACGTAAAAAACATTTTGTTATCACAGTTAACTTTTCACGTTATAACGTGGTACGTGAAATATCTTGTTAAAACGTGAAAAACATCTTGTTATCACAATAAACGTTTCACGTTATAAAGTGATACTGGTCCGTTTTTCTTTTTCTGGCGTGGCAGCAATACGCTGCCGTACAAGACCGAAACTATGAGGGCCCCTTTCCCAATCTTGTGGACGACATCCTTAGCCTTAATTTCAATGCATCCCCCCTCTTTAAAAATAGTGGATAATATTGCAGGGCCAGGTGTATCATAGGTTGTGATAATTTAGTCTGTGGCAGGGGTGTTCCAAAGGTCTTCCAAAAAGGGGTTCCACACGAGTGTGCATGAAAAGTGGACAGAGCCCACTTTTAATATAAATTGCTCCAAACGCACTCAGAAATATATGCTTTCTTTGCTTTTTTTCAACCTTTGAGAGGGTAACGTAAATCATACGCCACCTCACGTCGACGAAAAAGACAACCATCATTCTGTGACGGTGTTTTTACGTTCAGCTGTCATTATATAATCTTATTTTAAGATAAAAAACGCGCTTCTGTTGCAGAGGTGATTATGGGTAATGACAGCTCCCCGGTTTATGAACAACAACTCCTATAAGCCTTTGCGATCACATACGATATATGAGCAAATTTCATTGGTTCTTGGCGGTTCCGCCAATGTTTTTAGAGCTTACTCGCGTTTATAGCCTTCAAGTCTATCCGAAGGGAGATGCGATCTGCCAACGAGAAAGCTGTGAAAAGAGAATTACAATTTATATTCTGAAGCAGTTTTAATAGCACTTTCGTAATAGATACCTGACGCCGAATCACAGCCACATCATTTACATCATCATGGGATCCGGAGAGAGCACGACCAGGAAAGTGTCTTTCGGCCTTGATGAAGACGACACAGTTCGGATTCTGCGTGGAGTGAAGGTAACGATCGCTAACAGCATCCAGTCATCAGAATAGCATCACAGATGGAATTTAAGCAAATTTTAACACTATGTGAAATGCACCATAAATATGTTACAGCTTTAAATTAATTGCATATGTGAAATTTTCTGTCTTGTTTCGTTTACTATATGAGATGTTATTACAGCAAACTGTCAACATAGCTTGAATGAACTGGGCGAGGTTTAGCTGCCATCGCTGGAACCGATGCCTTCCTGAACTCACATATTACTGTAGGCGGGATATACTGTAATAGCCATGTAGAATGGTGTTGAGTCTGTGTTCTTTTTGCAGGTCTATTTATAATAGCCCTAGGCTAGGGATTGCCATTCTATCTGAATAATGTCGTTGTTGTTTTCCTTTACCATACTGTAACAAAAAAGATTCACTGTAGCT